>NW_022196195.1:978861-1162883 GCF_008641045.1 Pistacia vera | reverse complement strand
CACCACACGATCATGCCTTTCCCATGAGTGCAGCCCCGCCTCCCCCTTCTCCCTTTTGATTCCAACGTCTTGACCCCCCACCACCACCATCCGATCCCCCAACCCCAACCCCATCATACCAATACCCCTGTATCCCCCACCCCGCAGATCTCGCAAATCAGCCCTTGGCCGTATTCTGAAATCAATCTAGCTGCTTGCCTTTTTGCCACTTTTTCAGCTTTTTCTCACCCAAAACCACCACCATCCACCTCCCTAAACCTCCCACACCAAACCCCACCCTTTCCTCAGCTTAAACCATCCATCCCCACCTTGAAAATGCGTCAACCACAGCTCGGCTTTTTTACGCGCTGTATGACTGTCTTTAGTCGGATTCCAATTGCCTCAACCCAAAACGACACCACCTCTGCACTCACAAGCCTCTCCCCTTTAAAACCCCCAACCATCTCGGCCACAATTGTCCATCTTTCACTACTAACACTTAACTTTGGGTTTTGCGAAATCAGTTGAAATTAGAGTTTATTGGATTGTGGAATTGATTTTCAATTTGTTTGATTTTCGATTTAGTTTCTTGTTTGATTTTTTATTTTGATTGTTGTGTTAGGAAAGAAGAAGGGTCGGTTGTGGTGGTGATTTGGTCGGCTGGTGTTGGGAAAGAAGAAGGGTCAACTGTGGTGGTGGTTTGCGATGGGTTAGTTTGGCCAGTTGTGGTGGTGGTTTGGGATGGAATGGTTTGGAATGAGTTGTGAAGAAGAGGAGGGGAGATGAAGAAGAAGAAGAAGAAGAAGAAAAAGGTCCAAGGTAATTTGGTAAAGAAGACTCTGTCTCCATGTCACATCCCATTTGTCACTAACAATGTTCATTTAAGGGTGGAAATCTAGAATTTATGAAACCAGGGGTACCAACATGAGATTTCACTAAACCTTGGGTAGGAACATGTTGTTTACTCTTCTTTTTTATTTTCAATTTGAACAATATATAATCATAAGTGCCATTTTTAATGTAGGAAAAAAAATATAACTACAATCAATTTAAAAAAGATTGCTCAGTACAACTAAGCACATTAATTATTTTCTAGCCCCAATTTATGGTTTTCCGGTGAGACATATGTATAGATAAAGGTCAATAACATCACAATTATACCATAATTGCAATATTACAAAACAAAAACACAAATAAAATAAGTATTTAATTTAATAATTACTTTAATAAGAATTCTTTTTGTTAGAGTTGGTGAACTCTATTCAACGTTAGATACCCATTTTAAAGTGCAGCAGAAGATTTTACCAAGTTGATTAATGGTTATCAAGTTTAAGCATAAATCAACATCCATAAGCAGTAAACATAAAGCACACCAGCATATAGATAGTTCGGCTAAAACTACTCTTAGCCTACATACATGGGACCTCATCCAAATTGAAACAAATCCACTAAACAACAACCATTACAAGATATAGTTCAAAGTTGATTTTAGCTACAGCAAAGAGAACTCCCTGTTCTAGTTACACTAAACACCACCCTTTGAATCTCCAATGTCTTGTTGCTTCAAAGATCTCTTCACACCAAGAACACTCATGGACAACGCTTGAGCTCCACCCAAGCTTCACTCGTCGAAGAACACCTCTAGCTTCCACGGCTTGAACTCCTTTCAAGCTCTTAGCGTAAGAACCAAGTTCCAGCAACAACAAACAATAAACAAATATGAACAAAATGATTTAAGCATTAAACCATATGGAACCTGTCAAGGAATAATCTCTCTGAAGAATTTCAGAGCACAAACAAAATAATATCCAGGTTAAAAAAGACAAACAAATAAGGAAGAGGATGAACTTCCNGATGATACCACATTCAGTTTGTCTTTGAGAGTCAGAAATCTGTGAGCAGGAAGAGCTTTTGTTAAAGTATCAGCAACCTGATATTCAGAACACACATATTGAACACATAATCTTTTTTCAATAGCCAACTCCCTCACATAATGCACATCAATTTCAATGTGCTTTGTCCTGGCATGAAATACAGGATTGGAGGATAGTGCACTAGCACTCATATTGTCACACCTAAGTATTGGAATGCTGGTGAGTTGTAGACCAAGTTCCTAAAATAAATTTTGAATCCAAACCCAATTCTGTTGCTGCTTGGCTAAGAGCTCTACTTTTTAGGACATTTTTATGTGTCATGGTATCCTTAAATGATCCTAGGGAATAAAGTTTCTTTTCCCGATTTGGTTTGTAGTCCAAACCAAAAGAAGGAATACTTTCCTTATTTAGACAAACATGGGTCAGCCTCTTATTGGTTGACGTGATACTATAGTGTTGAGCAAAAAATCTTTTATTATATAATACCCTTTCTTGTGTATATGAATCTAACCTTTTGATTTTTATTTTCATTATAGTTTGAATTTCTTTAGAGTATTCTTTCTCTTAAGGTTCATAGGTTCATTTCCATTGTCTACCAAAACCTCACCATATCAAACATTGTATTGATGGCTCTTGGAACATGGTTCCTTTGCTGATGCTGGTGCGTGTTGTCAGTGCTTGAAGCTTGGTGGTTCACAAGATGTTCTTTGGTGTGTTCCCGATGTAAAGAAGGTCCAAGGAGTTGCTACACATTAAGGATTCAGAGTGTGGTGCTAAGTGTAAAGTTTTTACTGTATCTTAGATCAACTTTGTACTATATCTTGTAATAAACTTAGTGGATTACTTCAATTTGGACAAGGTCCTATGGATGTAAGCTAAAAGTGGATTTAGTCGAACCATGTATGTGGCTGTGTTCTTTATTTTCCGCACTTGTGTTTGATGTGGTTAAATTGGAAATGTCTTAATCAATTTGGTAATAATTCCACTACAATTAAAATAGGTAACCATACACTAAAGTGAGTTAACCGACAACTCTCTCCCCAACAACAATAATCTTTTCGGACAAGGTTTTCTTTTGCTTCAACAAGGTTGCATTTTCAATTCCAAGAGATTGCAACTTCTTCACAGCCTTTAACCATTGATCATACATCTTATCATATGCTTCTTGTTGTTTAGCATAGATGTCAACAGTGTCATCCAAAGACTCACTCTTATCATCATCTTGATTCACAGTTAAAGCAAGAACATTCTCATCATCACTAGACTCATCTTCCTCACTCTTTTCTTGATCACTCTCACTCAAAATGGTTGCCATAGCCTTATAAAAAGAAAAAAATGCAAAATATTGTAGGGTATGAGAAAAGGGGGAGTTTCTCTTGCAAAATTTTAAATGACAAATGTGTCATTTAACCCCTTGAGGATACTATCACACACTTAGACAAGCTCTGTGACTTTATCTCTCTTGTGTGTGATTGAGGAAGTGTTGTTTTGATTGCATTATGTTGACAACTTCCTTATGAGTTTTGGAGCCTTACAAGATTGGAAATTTTATTTATTAGGATGATTGCATAGATTGAGTCTTGACCTTCAAAAATTCATGTGAAGTTTTTCATCATTTTAAATTTATGTTTTTAAAATTGTTCAATAAGTCAGGTCTTTTGAAAAATTTCTGATATTCTTTTGGGATGCTGTGTTCTCACACGATTGCATGTGTTACTCATTTAGGATAAAGTTCTATTTTTGGTATAACTCTCTTTAGGGACTCGAAATCACTGCTTGCCTAAATGCTTGCCTAATCTTTTTCGTGTCAGTCTTCATGTTCTAAACCCTATTGTGCCACCTGTTTTCTCTTCACGTTTTCTCTCAAACTTTTCCTGTTTTTTTTTTTTTTGTTTTTTCTCACATGGATTCAAAGGAAAAAAAGCAATTGAGAACCAAAAAGAAAGGCCATGAAGGAATCACTCAAGAAGGATTTCAAGACTTGAAGAAATTCAACAAGAAAAAGGCATCGAAAGAGAAAACACCATCGGAGTCTGATTCAACAACACCAGAGGAGTCCTACAGAGAGGAAGAAACCAGCCATTCATCCTCACCAGTCTCTTCTTCTATTTCCAGTGATCACTAGGACTCTTTGCGCTCATGGGGAGTTTCCTCCCACCTTACCAGAAAAATCCTTTCGGCATCTGACAATGCCTCAGACAACACTCCAATTGCACTCTAAATCATGTAAGGGTGGCTCTTGCAAAAGCTGCTCCATCAAAGCCCTGACTCCAACAGAGATGGCGAAGAAGAAAGGAAAGGCAACATGGAGAGTCTTCAACTGGTAAAATCTCTCTTTTGTTTTGTCTGTGTTGAGATTAGATTTAAGAGCTAGATTGTCAAAAAGACAATGTGAGCGAGGAAAATGTTAGGTTAGAAGATTTTAAAGAATTCCATGCCATGATGAAGAAAAGAAAAGGCTTAGATGTGCACGGGTCTGACTGCACCCATTCAAACTCTTGTTCAAGAGTTCTACGCCAATTTTGGCCTTGACAATGTAAACCAAACTCTAATGTGCATAATGATAGAGTTTACATTAGAGGACGTTGGGTTCTGTTCAATGAAGATGTTGTTAGGGATGCTTTAGGTCTGAAAAAGTAAGAGAATTATGGACTTGACTAGTTTAGAACAGACTAAATTGTTAAGGTAATAACTGGTGGTTCGATTGCTATATGGCCTAGAAGTGGTGTTCTTCAGTAGAGTGCACTCACACCCTTATAGATTGTTGTTTAAGATCTCTTTAACAAACTGGTCTCCTTTAATGCACAATTCCACTATTAGACACAAAAAGTGCAAAACTGTATGGCATTACACAAGGGAGGAAAATCAACTTAGCTGTATTGATCTTACAAGTGTTAGGGTGGTAGCACAACCATTTATTCTCTCCAGATTTACCCTTTCCTTTCTTGATTTACAAAATCTCTCACCTATAACCCCAAATTTTATGAAGTGAACCTTTATTGAAGATAAAGATTGTCACCAAGAAGTCTTTTAGAAACAACATTAGAGAACTTGCCTTCCACTTCTCGGGTGAACACCTTTAGGACAACACTTGGGAGTCTAAGCTTTTTGTTGCTATGCAAGATTTGGAGACATCCATGGAGACTGTTTTCAATATTGAAGGAAATTCACCTTTCCTTCAGTGTTGGATGGACAAGATGGAGGTGAAATGAAGAAAAAAACAGAAGAAGAAGAAGAAGAAACTTGCTTCTTTTGTTTGATTGAGCCTGCTGATCAGAATGAGGGTACTCCTATTGCTCATGTTGTTCTATTGCTCCTGCTACCCATCTGCTTCTGTTATGTATGCTGAGCATTCTGTAGCTTTCATTCAAGAAGAACAGGCTCTTATGAGAAGAGACACTAAAGATGAGCTGCTCAAGACAAGGCCAAACATTCTGAAGAAGAGGATGCTTTCAGTGCGCACTAAAGATGTCCCTTTTCACCTGTCAAAGAGAAAAACCCCTCTAGACCACGATGAGCTACTAACACTCTCTGTTGTTGTTCCCAATGCTCAAGTGGAGGACTCTCATGTCACCATCACTACTCCTCTGAAGCGCATAACAAGAGGAAACCTAGTCACATATCGCTACCCTATCAGAAGTTTTCAAGAATATGAACAAAGAAGGGAGTAAGCTTTATGGGGAGTGAACTATTTTTTTTTTTTTTTTTGATAAAATTTGACTGTTCTGCTGATTACTCTCCATTGGGGAGTTTATTGAAGATCTTAGCACAAAGTAAAGAAAAATTAAAGAAAACAAGAAGAGGAAAGTAAAGATTCAGAAGGGAAAAGTTTTGGAATTCTCAACAACTTACTAACTACTGAGTAGCCGAATAGTGAGCTAATTTATACTAGCTACTTTTACAATACGCAACGTTTTATGCATATTACAAACTTTTACAATATTTTGTAAACATTACAAACTAATCCCTAGTAATCAGCTTGTAAACATTACACTTTCACACATCAATATAAAATGAAACTACAGATTTAGAAGAAATTTAGAAAGCCCTTTCTACACCTTCTCTTTACTCAATATCCTCCCGTAAACCAAACACACTTTCTAGAATAGTTCTTCACCTTTTTCCAAAGCTACACCTTTCTCTTTACTCAATATTCCTGTAACCAAACTACATACTGGTATATTGCTGATTTTCAACAGCAGCTTCCCTTATTCTGGTCACCTTACTTTACAACTCCTTCTGAAGTTAAAAAAAAAAAAAAAAAAATACTGTTGTGCACAAAACAAATCATAAGCATCCATCAACCAAGCATAAGCATTCATCCACCAGAATTAAGTTTAAGCAGAAACTAAGCAAAAGCATTCAACTCTGAGGTCAGCTGAAGTAACAGGTTCATCTGCTTTGTACAACTCCTTCTGAAGTTAAAAAAGAAAAAAAACAATCTATGCACAAACAAATCATAAAACATCATCAACCAAAGCATAAGCATTCATAACCAGAGTTTTAGTTTCAGGAGAAGCTAAGCAAAAACATTCACTCTGAGAATAAGCTGAAGTAATAGGTTCATGACTTGTAAACTTCTTCCGAAGTTAAAAACATCCTATGCACAAAACAAATCATAACCACTCATCAACCAAACATAAGCATTCATCAACCAGAGTTCAAGTTTAAGTAGAAGCTAAGCAAAAGCATTCAACTCTGAGAATCAGCTGAAGTACCAGGTTTTCTGTAGGTATGGTGATTAGAACCTATCCATGAGAAGTTGTGTTGGTGTAGTTTTTATTTGATGAATGTTTGGATGAGATTTGGAAGAATTGAAGTGAAAATTTTGAAATGTGTATTTTGGGCAGATTTGGTGTTAATTATGGAGGAGTTTATTCCAAATTTTTGGTGGCCTAAAATAGAGATAGAAGTGTAGCCAAATTAGTGTTGATTTGTGCACATGAATTATTTGATGAAATGCCAAGAAGAAGTGAATGTATGAGTATGATTATGTGTTACCTTGGGATGTGTTTGTAGATGATAGAGAATGACATGTTTGCATTCCATAATGCATAATTGAATTTAAATATGTGAATTTAGAAAGAATTATAAGCATGAAACCATCTACATGCATACATATTCATATGAGCATGAAAATGCCCTAAAATATGTTAAAGAGAAAATAGAAAGAAATGAGAATATTAAAGATATTCAATCTGAATTTGTCTTAAAGAAGTGTAAAAAAGAGATAAAAAGAAGAGAAGGTTGTTGCGATGGGGAGCCGTGAGTGACATAGTCTCACATGCACGCCGCCTTTAGTAAGCGGCCTCAGAATTCAGAAAGAAGAAATGTACAGTCCGTTAGAAGTGTGTGTAGATGAGGACTGTACCCAGAATTAGAGAATTCACTCACACGGCTAAGGCTCCAAATCCATGCCTTAACTGAGTCCGATCGGCAAGAAAAGAATAGAAAGAAAGACTAGAAAAGAAAGAAAGAAATAAAGAAAAAGAAAAAGAAAACAGAATAAGAAAAATAGAAAAGAAAATGCATAATTTATGCATGTGGGCATTTGCATCATGAATATGCATAATACCATGCTCATTATCATAGGTAGTGAAAAATTTAGAAAACAGAGAGCAAAACAGAGAAAGAATAGAGAAAGAACAAAGAAAGAACAGAGAGAAGAACAGGGAAAGAATAAAGAATAATCGGGAAATGTGATGTAAGGAAAGAAAATTCAGAATTTTGAGCAACGGAGTGAAAGAAGGGTAGCATAGTGGGTTTACTTACTGAGCCATTAGTGCTCACTTTGTTGTTTTTAATGTTTTGCAGGTAACAGGTGAGTTGCGGTCGCTCGGAACATCACGCAGTGAAGGGTCGGGTTACACTGTCAAGTTGCTATTTTTGAGAATATTTTGTAAATATTTGTATATAAAGAAAAATTAAATATAGGCCCTTACTTTATTACTTGTATATATATGTGCATTTTCTTATATATATTTTTAATGAGTTTTAGTGATTATTTTACGAGTATACTAGCTAGAAAGAAAGAATTACATGAATCACCTGCTTTCGATATTTCAAGCTCCAGTTAGGCCCATTCGAAGACTCAATACTTAGCCAGGAAATCCTTTCGTGAATAAGATTCCAGGTCCGGCTTTGCAACAATTAATGAGGGCCCAAACGAACTCGGATTCTCGCCCATAATACCTTTCTGGAAGGCTTGATTCGTCTACTTTACTTTTTCTAAAGAACACTTTTGCAATCGAGAAATCTAACTCCATGAAAAACCTGAAAAATTCAGCACTGGTCAGAATAACAAAAAATCTGGAATTTCCTAATCTTTTCTCAATTATTTCATAAAGTCTATCCAAATATGCCAAACTTACAAAATAAACTCTAATCAACACAACTAGGCATAAAACATGACAAGAAACATAATATGGAAGGAATAAAAAAATATATAAATTACACTCTTATCATACAGCAAGAACCAAAACGCAATCTCTTATCCACTGTCGAGGCTGAGTACGTTGCCACAGGGAGTTGTTGTACTCAAATTTTATGGTTAAAGCAAATGTTGAATGATTATGGTGTTGATCAAGATCGTGTGACAATTTTTTATGATAACACGAGTGCCATTAACATCTCTAAGAATCCAGTCTAGCATTCTGGGACTAAGCACATTGACATAAGACATCACTTCATTAGAGAGTTAGTTGAGGAGAAAATAATTGCACTTGCTCATGTGAACACAAAATACCAATTGATTGATTTATTTACAAAAGAAGTTGACTATGACACTTTTGTTTTCTTGAGGAAGTCCATTGGACCACTTCAATTTGAGTAGTTTTTTTATTTTTGTTGATGAATAAAGCATGAACATGCTACTTTTATTTTTGTTTGTCAAGTCCTCTGATCTGTGCTAGCACCCTAATTGTCATTTATTTTCTCTTTTTGTGTGCTAACTCTCGTATGTTGTTTCCACTGAGACTCTTTCTATAACATGACCTTATCTCATCATGAGTTATTTGTCCATTCTTGTCACCATTATGAAAGAGTTACCTTGCCTAAAGTGTGAAAGTTATTTTGAGTAATTTTCTGATTTGTAGAGATCTCTATATTTTGGAAAATCTACCATTAAGAGGACTACCTTCTTGCAAGTGTGAAAGCTACATTTTGGTTATGTTTTGAGAGTTATTTGCCCTTTGTTCAAAATGAAAAGAAAATCATCAATTTTTTTTTCTATGCTAAAAAAGAAAAAATGCAAAATATTGTAGGGTATGAGAAAAGGGGGAGTTTCTCTTGCAAAATTTTAAATTGACAAATGTGTCATTTAACCCCTTGAGGATACTATCACACACTTAGACAAGCTCTTGTGACTTTATCTCTCTTGTGTGTGATTGAGGAAGTGTTGTTTTGATTGCATTATGTTGACAACTTCCTTATGAGTTTTGGAGCCTTACAAGATTGGAAATTTGATTTATTAGGATGATTTGCATAGATTGATTGTCTTGACCTTCAAAAATTCATGTGAAGTTTTTCATCATTTTAAATTTATGTTTTTAAAATTGTTCAATAAAGTTAGGTCTTTTGAAAAATTTCTGATATTCTTTTGGGATGCTGTGTGCTCACATGATTGCCTGTGTATACTCATTTAGGATAAAGTTCTATTTTTGGTATAACTCTCTTTAGGGACTCGAAATCACCGCTTGCCCTAATCTTTTTCGTGTCAGTCTTCATGTTCTAAACCCTATTGTGCCACCTGTTTTCTCTGTTCTTCACAATTTTCTCTCAAACTTTTCCCTGGTTTTTTTTTGTTTTCTCACATGGATTCAAAGGAAAAAAGCAATTGAGAACCCAAAAAGAAAGGCCATGAAGGAATCACTCAAGAAAGGATTTCAAGACTTGAAGAAATTCAACAAGAAAAAGGCATCGAAAGAGAAAACACCATCGGAGTCTGATTCAACAACACCAGAGGAGTCCTACGAGGAAGAAACCAGCCATTCATCCTCACCAGTCTCTTCTTCTATTTCCAGTGATCACTAGGACTCTTTGCGCTCAATGGGGAGTTTCCTCCCACCTTACCAGAAAAATCCCTTTCGGCATCTGACAATGCCTCAGACAACACTCCAATTGCCACTCTCAAATCATGTAAGGGTGCTCTTGCAAAAGCTGCTCCATCAAAGCCCCTGACTCCAACAGAGATGGCGAAGAAGAAAGGAAAGGCAATCATGGAAGAGTCTTCAACTGGTAAAATCTCTCCTTTTGTTTTGTCTGTTGTTGAGATTAGATTTAAGAGCTAGATTGTCAAAAAGACAATTGTGAGCGAGGAAAATGTTAGGTTAGAAGATTTTAAAGAATTCCATGCCATGATGAAGAAAAGAAAATGGCTTAGTATTGTCACGGGTCTGACTGCACCCATTCAAACTCTTGTTCAAGAGTTCTACGCCAATTTTGGCCTTGACAATGTTAAACCAAACTCTAATGTGCATAATGATAGAGTTTACATTAGAGGACGTTGGGTTCTGTTCAATGAAGATGTTGTTAGGGATGCTTTAGGTCTGAAAAAGAGTAAGAAGAATTTTGACTTGACTAGTTTAGAATCAGACTAAATTGTTAAGGTAATAACTGGTGGTTCGATTGCTATATGGCCTAGAAGTGGTGTTCTTCAGTAGAGTGCACTCACACCCTTTTATAGATTGTTGTTTAAGATCTCTTTAACAAACTGGTCTCCTTTAATGCACAATTCCACTATTAGACCAAAAAGTGCACAACTTTGTATGGCATTACACAAGGGGAGAAAATCAACTTAGCTGTATTGATCTTTACAAGTGTTAGGGTGGTAGCACAATCCATTTATTCTCTCCAGATTTACCCTTTCCTTTCTTGATTTACAAAATCATCTCCACCTATAACCCCAAATTTTATGAAGTGAAGCCTTTATTGAAGATAAAGATTGTCACCAAGAAGTCTTTTAGACAACCATTAGAGAACTTGCCTTCCACCTTCTCGGGTGAACACTTTAGGACTAACACTTGGGAGTCTAAGCTTTTTGTTGCTATGCAAGATTTGGAGACATCCATGGAGACTGTTCTTCAATATGTGAAGGAAATTCACCTTTCCTTCAGTGCTTGGATGGACAAGATGGAGGTTGAAATGAAGAAAAAACAGAAGAAGAAGAAGAAGAAACTTGCTTCTTTTGTTCTGATTGAGCCTGCTGATCAGAATGAGGTTACTCATATTGCTCATGTTGTTCCTATTGCTCCTGCTACCCCATCTGCTTCTGTTATGTATGCTGAGCATTCTGTAGCTTTCATTCAAGAAGAACAGGCTACTTATGAAGAAGAAGAACCTAAAGATGCAGCTGCTCAAGACAAGGCATAACATTCTGAAGAAGAGGATGCTTCTCATGTGCGCACTAAAGATGTCCCTTCTTCACCTGTCAAAGAGAAAACCCCTCTAGACCACGATGAAGCTACTAACACTTCCTCTGTTGTTGTTCCCAATGCTCAAGTGGAGGACTCTCATGTCACCATCACTACTCCTCTGAAGCGCATAATCAAGAGGAAACCTAGTCACATATCGCTACCCTATCAGAAGTTTTCAAGACTTATGAACAAAGAAGGGGAGTAAGCTTTATGGGGAGTGAACTAATTTTTTTTTTTTTTTTTGATAAAATTTGAACTGTTCTGCTGATTACTCTCCATGGGGGAGTTTTTTATTGAAGATCTTAGCACAAAGTAAAGAAAAATTAAAGAAAACAAGAAGAGGAAAGTAAAGATTCAGAAGGGAAAAGTTTTGGAATTCTTCAACAACTTTACTAACTACTGAGTAGCAGAATAGTGAGCTAATTTATACTAGCTACTTTTACAATACGCAACGTTTTATGCATATTACAAACTTTTACAATATTTTGTAAACATTACAAACTAATCCCTAGTAATCAGCTTGTAAACATTACACTTTCACACATCAATATAAACTGTAAACTACAGATTTAGAAGAAAATTTAGAAAGCCCTTTCTACACCTTTCTCTTTACTCAATATCCTCCCGTAAACCAAACCACCTTTCTAGAATAGTTCTTCACCTTTTTCCAAAGCTACACCTTTCTCTTTACTCAATATTCTCCTGTAAACCAAACTACCATACTGGTATCATTGCTGATTTTTCAACAGCAGCTTCCCTTATTCTGGTCACCTTACTTTACAACTCCTTCTGAAGTTAAAAAAAAAAAAAAAAATACTGTTGTGCACAAACAAATCATAAGCATCCATCAACCAAAGCATAAGCATTCATCCACCAGAATTTAAGTTTAAGCAGAAACTAAGCAAAAGCATTCAACTCTGAGAGTCAGCTGAAGTAACAGGTTCATCTGACTTTGTACCACTCCTTCTGAAGTTAAAAAAGAAAAAAACACTCCTATGCACAAACAAATCATAAGCACTCATCAACCAAAGCATAAGCATTCATCAACCAGAGTTTTAAGTTTCAGTAGAAGCTAAGCAAAAACATTCAACTCTGAGAATAAGCTGAAGTAATAGGTTCATCTGACTTTGTATAACTTCTTCCGAAGTTAAAAACACTCCTATGCACAAACAAATCATAACCACTCATCAACCAAACATAAGCATTCATCAACCAGAGTTCAAGTTTAAGTAGAAGCTAAGCAAAAGCATTCAACTCTGAGAATCAGCTGAAGTACCAGGTTCTTCTGTAGGTATGGATGATACCACATTCAGTTTGTCTTTGAGAGTCAGAAATCTGTGAGCAGGAAGAGCTTTTGTTAAAGTATCAGCAACCTGATATTCAGAACACACATATTGAACACATAATCTTTTTTCAATAGCCAACTCCCTCACATAATGCACACATGTCAATGTGCTTTGTCCTGGCATGAAATACAGGATTGGAGGAATGTGCACCCGCACTCATATTGTCACACCTAAGTATTGAATGCTGGTGAGTTGTAGACCAAGTTCCTAAAATAAATTTTGAATCCAAACCCAATTCTGTTGCTGCTTGGCTAAGAGCTCTACTTTTAGGAATTTATGTGTCATGGTATCCTTAAATGATCCTAGGGAATAAAGTTCTTTTCCGATTTGGTTTGTAGTCCAAACCAAAAGAAAGAATACTTCCTTATTTAGACAAACATGGGTCAGCCTCTTATTGGTTGACGTGATACTATAGTGTTGAGCAAAAATCTTTTATTATATAATATCCTTTTGTGTATATGAATCTAACCTTTTGATTTTAATTTTCATTATACTCTGAATTTCTTTAGAGTATTCTTTCTTTAAGGTTATAGGTTCAATTCATTGTCTACCAAAACCTACCATATCAAACTTGTATTGATGGTCTTGGAACATGGTTCTTTGGTAATGCTGGTGCGTGGTGTCAGTGCTTGAAGCTTGGTGGTTCACAAGATGTTCTTTGGTGGGTTCCCGATGTGAAGAAGGTCCAAGGAGTTGCTATACGTTAAGGATTCAGAGTGGGTGCTAAGTGTAAAGTTGAACAGGGAGTTCTTTTTATGTATCTTAGATCAACTTTGTACTATATCTTGTAATAAACTTAGTGCATTACTTCAATTTGGACAAGGTCATGGATGTAAGCTAAAAGTGGATTTAGTCGAACCATGTATGTGGCTGTGTTCTTTATTTTTCGCACTTGTGTTGATGTGGTTAAATTGGAAATGTCTTAATCAATTTGGTAATAATTCCACTACATTTAAAGGGTAACCATACCTAAAGTGAGTTAACCGACAACTCTTGCCCAACACAATAATCTTTTTGGACAAGGTTTCTTTTGCTTCAACAAGGTTGCATTTTCAATTCCAAGAGATTGCAACCCTTCACAACCTTTAACCATTGATCATACATCTTATCATATGCTTCTTGTTCAGCATAGATGTCAACAGTGTCATCCAAAGACTCACCTTATCGTCATCTTGATTCACAAGTTAAAGCAAGAACATTCTCATCATCACTAGATCATTTCCTCACTCTTTTCTTGATCACTCTCACAAAATGGTTGCCATAGCCTTACCTTTCTTTCTTTGCAGTGTGTTAGCACACTCAGATTGTATATGCCCAAACCCCTCATATTCAAGAACTGATACCCTTATTTTTCATTTCTTTATCTTCGATTTTTTTTTTTTAAAAGGTATCAAGGATTTCTAGTCAAAAAACTTTTTCACAAAAGGTTTTTCACCATTTCCATTTTCAAAAGGCTTTTCATATTTTTCTTCAAAACTTTGCGAAATTCTTTGTAAGTAAAGCACAACTTATCATCCAAACCACTTGAATCACTTTTCAAAAAGTTCAGAATCTACTCATGTTAAAAGCTAAACCTTGCTCGATTTCTGTTTATCCCACATATCAGGTTCAGTTCATAGGTTTGGAGAGAGCCAATGAGTTCATCAATGTCATAGCATCCACATCGCAACATTCTTCAATGGTGGTACTTTGACAAGAATCTCCTGGGAAGAGAGCAAAGAACTTTCTTGACAAGTTCAACGTTAGAATAGATTTTTCCCAAAGCAAAACATCATTAGAAACATCACAAACTCTACCATAAAAATCAGTGATAGTCCATCTTGATATTCAAATTTCAAAAATCAGTCACTAGTCTTCTAGTCTATTGTTGACAGCACTAGTGCCTTCATTTTTGACTTGAAGCCTATCCCAAAAACCTTGGCAAGCTCATAATAGCTATGACTTTCATTTGGTTCACATTAACAGCATTGAAAAGAGATGGCTTTAGAGTTATAAGTTGCAAGAGTTAACTCAGTCAGGTCCACACGCAATGGGTTTTTGGTCTAGATACTCATTTTCAACAACAATCGGGACTGTCCAACCATTCACAACCATGGACCAGAGTTTTTCATCTATAGACTTAAGAAAAACACGTACCCTAGGTCTCCATGTATGTAGTTAGGACCTTCTAACAAAGGTGGTCTATTAGCAGACCCTTCTTCAGTGACGAAATTCATGGTGAAAAACAACCGAATGATGCTAACACAGCAAATGGAAGTGCACACATAAACTGCAATAGATCTAAAACAAAACACAACAACAAATCAGATTTTGTCAAACATAAGACCAATAAGATGCACACAAAATCAAGCAAAGTGGGCAAGGACCAACTGAAGCAACTTATCAGAAGAAGTCTGCTACCACTTGTTAGAGCTAGTGAACTCTATTCAACATTAGATGCCCTTTTTAAAGCGTAGCAGAAGATTTTACCAAGTTGATAATGGCCATCAAGTTTAAGCATAAATAAAATCCATAAGTGGTAAACATAAAGCACACCAGCATATACATGGTTCAGCTAAACCATCTTAGCCTACATCCATGGAACTAATCTGATCAAAGCAAATCATAAACAACAAACATTACAAGATATAGTTCAAAGTTGATTTTAGCTATGATAAGAGAACTCATTGTTTTAGTTACACTAAACACCACCATTGAATCTCTGATGTCTTGGTGCTCCAAGGATCTCTTCACACTAGGAACACTCTTGGACAATGCTTGAGCTCCACCCAAGCTTCACACGAGAATACCTCCAGCTTCACGGCTTGAACTCTTCAAGATCTTAACGTAGGAACCAAGTTCCAGCAACACAAACAAATAAACAAAGATGAACAAATGATTTAAGCATTAACCCATAAATGGAACCTGTCAAGGAATATACTCTTGAAGAATTTCAGAGCATAAACAAATAATATCTAGTTAAAAAAGGCAAACAAACAAGGAGAAGATGAACTCCTTTTAGTCAAGATGAAGGATGAAAGTTGTTTAGCACAAAAACAATATGGGGAAACTTTAAGAAAAAAACCCTTTGAAAGTTTCAGAGAACAAAAAGAAATATCATAAAAAGTTTCACCAAAAAATGTCACAAGAAGGGAGAAGATAAAGGCCAATTTTGTGCCCCTAAATCTGTCAGGTTAGAGACAAAGAGTTGACCAAAAGCTAGTCCAAACGACGAAACATTTTAGCTTTGTTAGGACCACAACAAAAGAGAAATAAAGCTGAATTTCTTGGACCTTTGAAGGATATTAAGAAACTTGAATGGCCTAAATGACAGCACAAAAGAGCTAAGAAAATACTATTATGTTAGTAAAACTCGCAACATGTGCCAAAGGACAGTCATACATGCGATGCTATCATAGAAAAAAGAGTGTGCACAACCTGAAGATAAAATGTGAAAAATCTGAAACATGTAATGTCTGACATACAGTCACACACACAACTGTAGTGCACACACACACAATTGTAGTGCACACACACAATATATATAAGTTTGACAAATTATTCAACACTTTTTTTCGAAGAAGTTATAAAAAACTAATTTTAATTTATTAGGGAGAACGATTAACTTATCTAATCAATAAATTTTGTGGGGTTTTCATATCTTGAATCATGATCCAGGGTTGATCTAGGAAACACCAAAAAATCGCCGGCATTGGGATGGTGAGGATAAGGATGCTACATAAGGGATGGCCTTACATATGTAAATCTGTATCAAATTTGAAATATTAAAGATGTAATATCACTCTTATATGTGGATTTATACCTATAGATAATTTATTATTATTTGGAAAAGAAAAACAATACAATAATTATTCATAATAATGATTGTTTTGGGAGTTTCATAAAATAAACAAAATGAGATAAATTAAAGAGATAATAATTTATTTTTTACTATGAAAAAAATGAATGAATTTCAACTTATATTAAGATTAAACAAGAATTAAAATATTTTGTAAAGAACAATATTATGAAATAAAGGAGTGACTTGAAACGTACAATTACTTTCCTTGGATTAATTTGTTGGGATGGGCATATTAGATTTTTTGTATTCAAGAAAATTACATTAATATATATTACAACATAATTTTATATTAGTGTGAAAGTTTTAAGGAGGTTACAAGTGATTAAAACTTATGCGGAATGAATTGCTGTTCATATTGTGACAAGAGTTGTTCAAAGAATTAAATGAAACATCCATCAAGACAAGAAAGAACACACTCATTTTTAATGGTTCGGCAAACATGCTACATCCATGGAGACTAGTCAGAGAAGCAAATCCACTATGTAAACTTATGAGTTCAAATATAAAGCAAGAAAATCATAGTTGCAAAACACTCCCTGTTTTCAGCACATCAATCTTCTCTTCTTCGGTTGAATTCAAGCCACCATAGCAAGCTTCGCACATGAGACTACCAGGTCGCACTGAGCTCCTCCCAAGTTTCAACAGCGAAGAATCAACTTTGGAACAGCAACTTGCACACGTCCAAGCATCAACATGGAACCATGTTCTAGAATCATCACAACAAAGACAATGTAAGAAAAGGTAATTTTAAGCCTACCAAAGCATATGAAAAACCTTAGACCAATATAAAAACCTCAGAAGATATTCAGTGATGAATCAGAGGCAAATAGGTTTCTTAAGGAAGAAGTAGAAAAATATGAATTTATAGAGAACCATGCGCCAAGGGTTAGGGGACAAAAAAGTTAAAGTAAAATTGTTGTGTTTTGCTTTTTAGAAAAAAAATCTTTGGGACCACAAACAAAGGCAAAACAACTTTTCTAGTACACCAAATTATATGAGGGCAAGTGTAAATGAACCACAACAAATGTCTTAGAAGAGAATATATTTTCTGTTTCGCAAATTGTGTGTGATATGTGTTTCGTGAAAAAAATCAATGTTCTGAAAACCGGACCGGACAATGACCAGTTCAAGGGTCGGGTTGGATCGGTCGGTTGGACCGGTCGGTTGGACCGTAATTTGTAAAATTATTTTTAGTCCCTAAAAGTTTGAAATTCATCAAAAATACCCCTATAATACTCCCTTAAGGTTTGAAATCTATCTAAAACACCCATGTCGCGCGAAGATTCTGGTGAGTGGTAGTGGCAGCGATGATCAATGGCCAATCGAAGCTGGAATCTTGGGGCTTTTGATGTGTAGGTGCCGACAACTTTGATGGTGGTGCTAGGGAGTTCCATCAGCATCGGAACTCGTCGGAATCAACAAAAGAAATCCAACATCGCGTAAACTTTAGGCGGATGGCGATCGACGAAGGCTGGACGACGGCAACTAAAAATGGATGGGTTTGGTTGTGGAGATGCCGTCATGTCGAATGGGGGTGTTTTCTCCATCGAAAGATGCCGGAATCCGGCGGGGTTTAGCTACGATTGGACTGTGATTTGACACTATTTCGACTATCCAACCGCAGTCCAATTTGGTTTAAATCAAAATAACGGTTTTTTATATATACCGGACCGGATTTGCCATCGGTTGTCGGTCGAACCGGTCTGACCGGGCAGTCCGATTTTTAGAACATTGAAAAAAATATCTACCAGATGCGTTGTGACTACACAAATTCTAAAGTGCCCACACAAGGGCATAAGTTGACAAAAATACTTACAAGTTGCATATAATATTTATTTATATTATTATTTTTAGTTATAATTAACTCGCTCATACGTTTTAAACATGAAAAATAATCATGAATAAGTATGATGTAAAATTTATATATGAAGCCAATAATTATCGATTCATAAAAAGGATACGTAGACTTTTAATCATATCCTTTGATTTTGGAAAGTTCCAAAAGGTAAAATCAATATAGGTAGGCGTGCAGTATATAGATCAAATTGCAGTTCTTTTTTATTTCATTAAATTGTAAAATAGGACATTATTTTATTTGTATATAACTATCCGCAGTTCTTTGTTTTAATTAATACAACTTTCTAATTTATATATTATAAATAGATATTAAAGAACTCGTGAGAGAGGTCGATAGGTGAAAATAACTCTGAAACGAAGCTAGAATTTAGATTCATTTGGGAGACTTAGAGGTTGAAACCCACGTTGAAGAGTTGCTTCCCAAACTTTGTGAATGTTGGAGATGGAATTTCCACATTCATGCTCTTTCCATCCTTCTAAGCCGTGCACTATCCCTCCAATTCGCCATGCACTCATCACCCTTCTTGGCAACCAATTCTATTCCATTTTTAATGTAAACTTTAAATTAGCAAAATAAATAATTAAGAAAACTTAAACTAAATTTGTTTGATGTAAACATCCATGAACTAATTTTGTCCAAACATAAGACCAATAAGATGCACACAAAATCAAGCAAAGTGGGCAAGGATCAACTGAAGAAACTTATCAGAAGAAGCTCTGCTACCACTTGTTAGAGTTGGTGAACTCTATTCAACATTAGATGCCCATTTTTAAAGTGTAGCAGAAGATTTTACCAAGTTGATTAATGGCCATCAAGTTTAAGCATAAATTAACATCCATAAGTGGTAAACATAAAGCACACCAGCATATACATGGTTCAGCTAAAACCACTCTTAGCCTACATCCATGGGAACTAATCTAGATCAAAGCAAATCCACTAAACAACAAACATTACAAGATATAGTTCAAAGTTGATTTTAGCTATGATAAAGAGAACTCCTTGTTTTAGTTACACTAAACACCACCATTTGAATCTCTGATGTCTTGTTGCTCCAAGGATCTCTTCACACTAGGAACACTCTTGGACAATGCTTGAGCTCCACCCAAGCTTCACTCATCGAAGAATACCTCCAGCTTCCACGGCTTGAACTCTTTTCAAGCTCTTAACGTAGGAACCAAGTTCCAGCAACAACAAACAATAAACAAAGATGAACAAAATGATTTAAGCATTAAACCATATATGGAACCTGTCAAGGAATAATCTCTCTGAAGAATTTCAGAGCATAAACAAAATAATATCCAGGTTCAAAAAGGCAAACAAACAAGGAAGAAGATGAACTTCCTTTTAGCTCAACAAAGATGAAGGACGATAAGTTGTTTGACACAAAAACATATGGGGAACCTTTAAGAAATAAACCCTTTGAAAGTTTCAGAGAACAAAAAGAAATATCATAAAAAGGTTCACCAAAAAATGTCACAAGAAGGAAGAAGATAAAGGCCAATTTTGTGCTCCCTAAATCTGTCCAGGTTAGCAGACAAAGGTTGACCAAAAGCTAGTCCAAACAAGGAAACATTTTAGCTTTAGTTTAGGACCACAACAAAAGAGAAATAAAGCTGAATTTCTTTGGACCTTTGAAGGATATTAAGAAACTTGTAAATGGCCTAAATGACAGCACAAAAGATACTAAGAAAATATCTTAATTGTTAAGTAAAACTCGCAACATGTGCCAAAGGACAGTCATACATGCGATGCTATCATAGAAAAAGAGTGTGCACACACTTGAAGATAAAATGCGAAAAAATCTGAAACATGTAAATGTCTGACATACATGTACACACACACAACTGTAGTGCACACACACACAATTGTAGTGCACACACACAATATATATAAGTTTGACAAAATTATTCAACACTTTTTTTTCGAAGAAGTTATAAAAAACTAATTTTAATTTATTTAGGGAGAACGATTAACTTATCTAATCAATAAATTTTGTGGGGTTTTCATATCTTGAATCATGATCCAAGGGTTGATCTAGGAAACACAAAAAAATCGCCTGCATTGCGGATGGATGAGGATAAGGATGCTACATAAGGGATGGCCTTACATATGTAAATTCTGTATACAAATTTGAAATATTAAATGATGTAATATCACTCTTATATTGTGGATTTATTACCTATAGATAATTTATTTATTATTTGGAAAAGAAAAAACAATACAATAATTATTCATAATAATGATTGTTTTGGGAGTTTCATAAAATAAAAAAATGAGATAAATTAAAGAGAATAATAATTTATTTTTTACTATGAAAAAAATGAATGAATTTCAACTTATATTTAAGATTAAACAAGAATTAAAATATTTTGTAAAGAACAATATTATGAAATAAAGGAGTGACTTGAAACGGTACAATTACTTTCCTTGGATTAATTTGTTGGGATGTGGCATATTAGATTTTTTGTATTCAAGAAAAATTACATTAATATATTTATTTAACATAATTTTATATTAGTTGTGAAAGTTTTAAGGAGGTTACCAAGTGATTAAAACTTATGCGGAATGAATTGCTTGTTCATATTGTGCACAAGAGTTGTTCAAAGAATAAATGAAACATCCATCAAGACAAGAAAAGAACACACTCATTTTTAATGGTTCGGCAACATGCCTACATCCATAGAAAGCCATTATTAGTTCACTTCGCACTAACAGGCAATGCATATGAGAGTGTGAGAGGGTGAGGTCGAAGTGTGTATTTATAGTCGTGTTCGATGAACCATCAATATCCTGACTGTATGTACTAGGGTAATTATTGTAAAAAGAGAGGTAGGTGACGTAGTAGTTACCACACTATTGATACCATAAACAAACGATACGTCATGTTATTTGGTTTAATAAATTTACCAATCATGATTAATTGTCAAGATAGTTTCAAAAAAATACAAGTGACATAGTTTATCAATACGTCGGAACTACACGATGTTGCGACAATGGACCAAGTGACCAAAGTATTGAAGGGGAACGCGTCGTTTAGCTCAAAAATTAACACCTAAAACTGTCGTTTAGGGTGTTAAAGTCTACTGGAATTATGAGAACTTATTAGAAAATGAATATATGGAAGTCAATAAGAACGAATATCTCATATATACTACCATAAATATAGAGTGAAATCAATTAAGGTTGGTTGAGAATATGAAAACACAAGTATTTGATATAAGAGTTACAACTATGAGTAGAGTGTCTAAAAGAACTGAGATTGTGGTTTAACTCTAGATATGGTTCAGTGTAAATTAAAAACTAGGATCTATTCCGCTGGTAATTATATGACTGAGTTTATGTGGTTTGTATTTTGTATATAGTGTTCATGAAACTATAGTGAATTTTTTTATATCAAGTTATGTCGAACTACATAAATATTGTATCTTATTGTACGTTTGATTTTATTCTCGTAGTATTATTTATTTCGAATGTATGTATTCGTTGCTCGATTTATTAGAAATTGTATTTAAAAGATCTAAAAAGTACTGTTCATTATTAATAAGCAAATACGAGAGTCACTATTGAACTCTATTCAAGTTGGGACTTACCCCCACGTGTATTATATTAGTGGTGGTAACAGAATCAAAAGAGAGAAAAAGAACCAGTTAATATTAATGATATGTGTTTCTAATTCAAATTTAGTTGTCAAATACAACTATGAATCTTTTATTCAATATTAGGCCGCCCACGTGTCCCTGAGCATTATTTAGTGGGATGTAACATTAAGCAAAAGAGAAAGCGAAAAATTAATATAATGATAGTCTTACCTCATTCCAAATTAGTTTCAAATAGAATAATTTAAGCAAGTCCAAGTATATCGATTGCACTCAACAATTTCAGGTAGAAGAGAAAGCAACTAAGCACATGAACTATTTTCTAGAAGTATTTGAGTTGGAGAGATGTGGAACATTTACTTCAGTTTTCAAATTACAAATTCCTAAATTCATTTTTCATGCTACTCCTCATTATTGGAATTTAGGTTTCTTCAACTACAAAAGTTTCTAAATTTAGTGTTGCATAACTACTGTTTATCGGACTGTTACCAGCTAACGTGCTTCTCTCCTTTGTTGACATTAACACTTAAAAATTCTTGTTCATACTTTTCTTGTGGGCTTGTCGATACTTCAGCCGCCAATTCATTATTTCTGGCAAATGGATAAGGTGTTTTGGTGAGATCCAATTAATTGGTTGATATTTGGACTTTGTATGCATATTTGGTACATTTTTTCATGCATACTTCTCATTACTGGACTTTACTGTACACCAAAACCGCCACTCTGGGTACAACGTACAACTTTGCTACGGGTCTTACACTACAAACTTCATGAAGTCTATGTTCATACTCCTGACATATGGTGTTTCTATAAAACATGCATAAAATGCGCGGTTTCTAGTGGTCGGTGATCCATTTTGTCACAATAAGTGAGTTGTGTATTATTAATGCCCACATTAGAAAGTAATAAAGAATCATTACTATTTTATGACACTATATATATAGTTGTGAGAATAGTCAAAGACATGAAATGGATTGAGAGTTAAAACCAAATTCTATTGCGTTTATATATATTTTTTTTCTGAAAAATAAAAAAACCAAAATTAAGCAAATTCTTAGTAAAAATGATGATTGGATGAGTTCATACAAAAATAATATCGGAGTTCAGTTGAGAAAGGTCAAGGAGAAAGAAACCCAAAAATTAATGTTAAGGGGTAGCAAATCTTTACTGTACATAAAAAATTATTATGATCTTCTTGAACAAAAAAAAAAAAATAATAAATAATAATAATATAATTGTAATAAAAAAGGTAAGAGTAATAAGGTTAAGTGGTGTGCATTATAATGCAAATTTACAGAAGATATAAACGATCATTTAATATTTGATTGCACACTTGTATGAGTTGTTGAGGAAGATAAAAGACCTGATAATGGTCTTCAAGAGTTATACCAAATTGATAATGACAGAGTTTCATTACTAGAGGGATAATGGCGTTTGAAAAGAATAAAAAATTTTTATAAAATTTATTGCGATGCAAGATCTATGGACTTTAATTTTAAGCTATCCAATATATATATATATATATATATAAAATTCAACTCTAATTTATACAAATTAATCATTAATCAATTCAAATCAGATTAGATATAAAGAAATTGTATCAAACGTGAACAATCAATATATGACTTCCCTAAACCAATTTGACTATATACATTGACCAAGTGAATATTATTGTTATTGGTTCAATTCTGATTTATGAGCAATGAGGACACGTAGAAGTTATCGCTACATCCAGACACTTCTTCCAAATTATTATTTTCTGTAGTAATAAATTAAAATTAAAAAAGCTTAGAGTTGTCCATGAATGCTCTATCAGCTCTGAACCTACTTATGGGAAATAAAAAAAGAAATCTCCATCTGTAACTGTATTCCACTGCATGCTGTTAGTAATGATAAGGCCAGCTTGTACGTCGT
The DNA here is from genome assembly GCF_008641045.1 of Pistacia vera. NCBI lineage: Eukaryota > Viridiplantae > Streptophyta > Magnoliopsida > Sapindales > Anacardiaceae > Pistacia > Pistacia vera. Next base: position 1,139,062 of record NW_022196195.1, on the reverse strand, counting down.
TTTGCAACGTTATTTCCCACTGGCATGCCGTTGGTAGATGATAAGAAGTGTCGATAATGAGCAATGGGTTTTCTACGGTTTGAAACTTTGCTTAAGTGAAGACTTGAATATTTGCGTTAACCCAAATGGTTATATGATTGTCTTTGCGTTATACCTTATTATAAAAGCTATGATAGCTGAGTGGATGAACATCAAAGCCTGTTTTGTTTCACTGTTCCCTATTTCCAGGGCTCAATATTCAAACAAAAAAAAAAAAAAAAACATGATGTTGTTTTGAAACTTGGAGTTTGATGGAGAAGGAGTTCTAAAATATTGTTGATAACATAAGTTCTGCACGAAACAAAGTATCTATATGTTGGAAGTATGAAACATTGACATGCTTATGGAACATTAGTGATCTTCCAAGGAATATGTATATGCATAAACGTGGGTGAAGACTTCGTTTAAGATGCCGATGTGCTTCCCAATTCTGGCATTATCGTTGGCTTCGAAAGAAGAACGCATATCGGTAGAAAGATATCTTTGGTTAAATAAAACAGACAGGTTGCTCTAAATTTTCTAACACAGAGGTGTTGTTCGCAAAGAAGATAGGATTGAGCGTCAATTTCAAAACGTAAAATTGAATGATATTAAAAATAAGAGGCGTGGAAATATGTTTATAAGGCTATAAAGAAGTAGAAAATACGAAGGGTTGAATTGAGTATTAGCGGGAACAAATTTTTTGTCTTGAAAACATTCACGACTAGACGGAAGGGACTCGAAATGAGCCATCAAACAAAAGTTGTATACATGGAATATGAGAGTTGATTTTGACTGTGTAAATGTATTCCTTGGTCATAGATGGATGAGTATAAAAGGCAGCCAATGTACAAAATGCTAGCTTACTTACATGACGTTTTAGCAAACAAAATCATTCTGAATCCTTTTTCTCTCTTTTTGTTCTTCTTGCAGTATATTAACGAAAAGGACTAGTGACTATGTATGTGGTTCCGTCAGGCGCGGGTAAGGAGGGATTGGAGGGATATCAAAGAGTGTGGATAATCCACGAAGTTTATACCTCCTGTTAGAGATGGTTGCTGTGGGTACTACAGGTTTGTTGGTCGGCATCAACGGGGTCAACCTGGTTTATTACATTGCTTACATATGCAAAAAACTGTTAGACCGAAGGGCAGAAATTAAGCGGAGACTGCAAACTTATGCAAAGTTGAAAGCAGAAGACGATGAAGATGCCAATGGGTGGATTATAAAGCTGCTATCAGTGTCTTGTTTACATTGAGACCTTAACCTTAGTCATGCATTTATGCATGGAATTTACTTCAGAAATTGAAGGCAAAATCTTATATTCAATTTGATAATTACTGTACTTCTTTCTGAAAAGAATAGGGTTTTCACAATCACCACGATAGCTCAGTAATGAAAACTTGCAAATAGACTACTTTCAATGATAAAGGTTAGGCAGATATTAAGTTCTCTTAACCACTGGTATGATCGTAACTTTCGTCTGGGGGGACCTCTCTGCTCAACGTGTTTTACAAATTTGTTTGGTTTGTATTTCTGCAGATTGTTTTGCGTTAAATGTTTTAGACCGGGTACGTACGTGAAGGAATCTTACGTTGAAGACGATTTAACAATATCTGTATGTTCTGTGTCGCTGTGGACTTCAAAAACAGTGCATGCGGTTTCTGGATAATTTAATGCTTATTTTTGGATATGAAAAATATTCACTTTGAGATTAAATACGCTGGAGGCTTTCTAGATAATTAGTGTTTTGCTCTATCTTGGTTGAAAAACAGTTCAAACTTAGACTCTAAAATAGTAGAAAGTGCTTATAGTGGACATATTATCACTTCACGTGGGTGACTGGTAAGACTGTCAATCGATTGATGATTTATAGAGTACGATTATAACACTATTATTAGTAGGTTATTGATGATCATACAAAATAGAGTGAACACATCTGCTAAGTGGATGTTTAAAGAGAAAACAAATGAAGTATATGTGGTAAACACAATGCCATTAAGTTAATTATCTAGTGACGGTGGAAGGACTGTCACATTACTTAGATGTTTAGAGTACTTGTTGGGTCTTGGGTGGGAAACATGGATCATTTGACTAGTGTAAGATGTCATAAACATGATCAAATTAAATGGTATTTAAACTTCAAATGTTCATGTGTGGGTTCCTATGGATTCAAAGTATTTTAAACTTAAATGCCTATGGTTGTTGTTGTAGTGCAGTCTTGTAGAAGATTTTATTGTGTTTTTTCGTAATAATTTATGTGTTTTTCGTATAATTTTATTATATATAATTTTTTTGTTTTAGTTTTGTTTTTTTAAGTGTTTTTTACCCCACCTAATTGACCATATATCCCATTGTAATACACTCCTCTATAATAATAATAAAAAAAAAAAAAAAAAACTTTTAACTCATTTAATAATAGCCCTCTAAGTTAATTAGGTTATTTTTCTAATTTCAAACTTAATTAGGTTTTTTTTATTTCACCATTTTATCTAATCTCAAACCTAAACCGATTTTTGTTCATCCTTTCATCCCAATTTTTATTTCAAATTTGATACTTATCATTCAATTCAATCCCATTGTGTGATTTGTTTTGCTATGGTTTAGATATATTTTCATCAAAAAATAAAATTTGAAATTAAAAAGGTTTCAATAATGTTAAAATTTAGGGCTAGGGTAATGAAAATTTTGGATTAGGGTTATGTAAAATTAAAGGTAAAAAATATATAAAAATATAAACTACAGTATGAATATATTACAAATTTATTTAAACTTGTTAAAATTAAACATATATTAAAAATAGGAGATATGATCAATTAAGTGGGAGCTAAAATCATCCTCATTTTTAAACTAACTCACAATTTTTTGTCTTGGGATTTCATTTGAGGAATAATTATCTCCGTAGAAATGACAACAAAAGCCCGGCCTAATTGGTTTGATCAATCACCTAAAAGGAGTTGGGGCTGATATTAAAACCTATTGGGTTTGTAATGGTTTAAGTTTGTGAGATAGCCCATTTTCCAATTAACATATTTTTTAAACAAAATAAATAAAATCTTGTAATTGAACGTCTCACTGTTTTTATTACCACATATTGTAATTGTCAATGCTGAAAATTTTCTTTTTCAGGTTTTTTATATTAAATAATTTGGACATTGAGATAATTACTTAAACCTAGGTTAAATGCTAATTGGATTGGATTGGTTTTGAACTGGAATCACTTACAAATCCATAATCAATCAATCCAATTTGATCAGTTGGATTGGATTAGATTTTGAATTGGGGAAGCAATTTTTAGCACCCATATAACCTCTCATACTAAGCACACATCTATATTTTAAAATCTCTTTTAAACCCACTTATACCAAAATTTTCCTTTTAGACTTAAATAAGTTTTTTTCTTATCCCATTTCCTAATTTTTTAAGATTTGTTATTTCCATTTTATTTTGCCTAAGTTTGTAAAGATTTATTGAAATATGACAAGATATATATATAATATATAATTTGTTTGGATTATTTATAACTTCTAGTTTAAGAAGAACAAACATGCTTGGAGTGAATCATTTTAAAGAAAAAAGAAAGATGAAGATATGAAAAATCATATTTTGGTTAACCAAAAATTAAAATAAGATGAAAGTGATTATTTTTTTAAAGCAATTTAAAAGATATACTATGAGTTTTAAGTATGTAAAAAAAAAAAAAAAAAATGAAAGGAAAATATAAAATAAAAGGAGTGTACTTAGAATTTATGGTGTCTTTTACAATAATTTTATTTAAAGTTAACTTGTCAAAAAAAAAAAGGGGATTTTATCAATTTATGGACACTTTTTTCAAAAACTAATTAGAAAATGATAAAGTTTTAAAACACGCACAAAAAAAAGGGACAAATTCGTTAGTTGAAGTTAAATTTAGGAAAATGATAAAAGACATAAATGTCCCTTAAATAATATTTAGAGAAAAAAAATTAAAAATTCCGATTAAAAAAATAAACAAAACTTTAATATTAAAGATAAATTTGTTAAAAAATGAAAACAAATCAACAAATATATTCTAATATTTTAAATTTTTATATATTAAAAATATTTTAAAACAGAAATAAGAGAATTAATAATTAAAAAACAAAAAATATATTCTAAAGTTTAACAATCATTCATAATTTAAAATAGTTTTAGAATTAAAAAATCAGTATAATTAAATAGTTAGAAAATTAAAATATAAAAAAGGATGGCCAGCGATTTTATTAATTATTTATATTTTTATCTAATATGATTTTATAGTTTTAAAAATATTTTTAAATTTTTAAATACTTAATAAAATGTTGGATTTGTTGATTACCTTCTTTAAAGTTAAATCTAACATTCTCTTACGGTTTTGTCATTTTTTTTTATGTTTTAAAACTTGTGTCTTTTCTAATAAAACCCTAAAATAAAAAAAAATAAAAAATGGAGGCTACTGTAAAAAAGATGGGCTTAAGTAAAATATGTTAAACATGATATTCTTAATGTACCTTCAAGTTTACATATTTAAAATTCTTTTTTAAGTAAACGACAATATTTCCCCGAGGGTTGGTGAAATCCAAGCGATACCCTCGGTTCCATTTATTCTAGATTTCCACTGTTAAAGTAACTCTGTTTTCTTTTTTAGAGTAGAGGGCTAAAATAGTGTTTACGATATTTGAAATTGAAAGACGTAAAAATAACCGCAATAACCCCAAATCTCAAATTTCTCCACTCCACTCACCTCCACCACTCATCTTCTCGCTTTCCCCTCTTTTCCAGCACCAGATATTTTTCAGTCCTTTTCGATGATGAAGCCAGATCTAGCTATGATTCCATCTCCCTTTGCATTTCTCCATTTTCTTTTTTCTTCTTCACACACGATCATGCCTTTCCATGAGTGCAGCCCGCCTCCCCCCTCTCCCTTTTGATTCAATGTCTTGACCCCCACCACCACCATCGATCCCCCAACCCCACCCACCAATACCCTTATCCCCCACCCGCAGAATCTCGCAAATCAGCCCTGGCTATTCTAAATCAATCTAGCTGCTTGCCTTTTGCCACTTTTTCAGCTTTTCTCACCCTAAAACCACCACATCACCTCCCTAAACCTCCCCACCAAACCCGCCCTTCCTCAGCTTAACCATCCATCCCCACCTTGAAATGCGTCAACCACAGCTGGCTTTTTTCGCGCGTAGATGTCTGTATCGGATTCCAATTGCCTCACCCAAACGACCCACCTCTGACTCACAAGCTCTCCTTAAAACCCCCAACCATCCCGGCCACAGATTGTCATCTTTCACCACTAACACTTAATTTGGGTTTTGCGAAATCAGTTGAAATTAGAGTTTATTGGATTGTGGAATTGATTTTCATTTGTTTGATTTTCGATTTAGTTTTTGTTTGATTTTTATTTTGATGTTGGTGTTAGGAAAGAAGAAGGGCGTTGTGGTGGTGATTTGGTCGGCTGGTGTTGGGAAGAAGGGTCAACTGTGGTGGTGGTTTGCGATAGGTTAAGTTTGGCCAGTTGTGGTGGGTTTGGGATGGAAATGGTTTTGGAATGGGTTGAGAAGAGGAGGGGAGATGAAGAAGAAAGAAAACAGAAGAAGAAGAAGGTCCAAGGGTAATTTGGAAAGAAGACTCTGCTCCCATGTCACATCCATGTCACTAACAATGTTCATTTAAGGTGGAAATCTGATTTTAGAAACCAGGGGTAACACTTGAGATTTCACTAAACCTGGGTAGGAACATGTTGTTTACTCTTCTTTTTATTTTCAATTTGACATATCTATATATATTATATAAAATCATAAGTGCCCTTCTAATTGTAGGAAAAAAAATATAACTACAATCTTTAAAAAAGATTGTCAGTACAACTAAGCACATTATTATTTTCTAACCCCAATTTATGGTTTTCCGGTGAGACATATGTATAGATAAAGGGTCACTAATCACAAATATAACATAATTGCAATATTACAAAACAAAACACAAATAAATAAGTATTTAATTTAATAATTACTTAATAAGAATTCTTTTTGTTAGAGTTGGTGAACTCTATTCAACATTAGATACCCATTTAAAGTGCAGCAGAAGATTCAAGTTGATTAATGGTTATCAAGTTAGACATAAATCAACATCCATAAGCAGTAAACATAAAGCACACCAGCATATACAGAATTCGGCTAAAACCACTCTTAGCCTGCATCCATGGGGACCTCATCCAATTGAAACAAAATCCACTAAACAACAACCATTACAAGATATAGTTCAAAGTTGATTAGCTAAAGCAAGAGAACTCCCTGTTCTAGTTACACTAAACACCACCCTTTGATCTCCAATGTCTTGTTGCTTCAAGATCTCTTCACACCAAGAACACTCATGACAAACGCTTGAGCTCCACCAAGCTTCACTCGTCGAAGAACACCTCTAGCTTCCACGGCTTGAACTCCTTTCAAGCTCTTAGCGTAGAACCAAGTTCCAGCAACAACAACAATAAAAAAAAATATGAACAAAATGATTTAAGCATTAAACCATATGGAACCGTCAAGAATAATCTCTCTGAAGAATTTCAGAGCACAAACAAAATAATATCCAGGTTAAAAGACAAACAAATAAGGAAGAGGATGAACTTCTTAGCTCAACAAGATGAAGGATGATAAGTCGTTTGGCACCAAAACACTATGGGGAACCTTTAAGAATAACCCTTTGAATTTTAGAGACAAAAAGAAATTATAAAAAAGTTTCACCAAAAAATGTCGTAAGAAGGAGAAGTAAGGCCAATTTGTGCTCCTTAAATCTGTCTCAGGTCAACAGACAAAGGCTGTGGTCCAAAGAGAAACATTTTACTTTAGTTTAGGACCCAGAAAAGAGAAATAAAGCTAATTTCCTAGACCTTTGAAGGATATTAGACCCTGTAAATGGTCCAAAGAACAGCACAAAAGATGCCAAGAAAATATCATAGTGCTAGCACAAAAAAGAGTGTGCACACACTTAAAGATAAAATACAAAAATTTGAAACATATAATGTCTGACATACATGTACACACACACAATTGTAGTGCACACACACACAACAATATATTTATATATATATAAGTTTGAGCTGTGGAAAAGGTCTGTTCAAGCACCTTATGAGTAAGAAAACGATCTCTGTTATTTTCATGTGTTTGGATAAAATGCATAATTTGATGATAGAGAGAATTTTGGTAAGTTGATTCTAGGAGTGAGAAGGGTTTTCGTTGGATATTCTTCACTTAGCCATGCATTCAGGAATCTGATCCAAATCCAACCAATTTTCAACAACAAACAACACAAAATATGCCCTAAACTCAAGCTCATAAATTCGGCAAACACAAATGGAAGCAATGTTACACTGTACTTGCAACTTTTAGGTTAAGAAAAGAATGAACACTCAAGCATAAAGGAATTCTCCACCCAATTGAATCGATTCACCACACATCTCCTTGCCAAGACTTGGATAAGAAACCACATAAGAACACAAAGTTCTCTCAATGGTTAAACCAAGTTTTGATAATTTCCATGAACTAACTTTTTTCAGGAGAATAGTTGCCTTTATATAGGCAATTCAAGGTTAAAAGATGTAAACAACAAATACATTACAAGAAAATGAAAAATAATAAATATTACACAAAATTACAAGCTTCATTCAAAATTAAGGCCATACCATTTAATGCAAAAAGGACATGATTCCCTAATTCTAGGGTATGTCTTAACCACCCCATTAGTGAAAAAACTCAACTTTATTAGCCCAAAACTGAATCAATGATCTAATCAAGTTACTAACAAGGGTTGCAAGAGACTGGGCCTTAAAGATCTTGCAATTGGATCCAATAAGGGTTCAAGTGACGTTCCCCTTTGGAATGAAATTGGGAATGGGCTTACTTCCAACTTGGCTTCTCTCTTGTGGACTGAGCTTCCTTGTGGGTTGGACTTGGAATGGTTTGGCCGAAGTGCTTGGGCTCTCTCTCTTGGGACTTGCTTGGGCGAATCTCCTCCAATGCTTCCACACTCAAAATCCAAGTGTTTTAGGACTGGAATGAAATTCTTTGATTCAACGAATTAACAGTGTTTTAGGACTTGTAATTCCTTGTACACTCATGTTTACAAGTGTTTTAGGACTTGTAACGTATCATCCTCCTCGGGTTGAGAAGGATTTGCCCTCAAATCCAATCGTCTCCAAGTATGGGCTAGATCCCCCAATTGAAGGTGGCCGAGACTCCCCCATACTCACTAGGCAACTCCACCTTATAAGCATTATCATTTACCCTCTAACAATCTCAAAAGGTCCATCAGCCTAGGAGTAATTTACTCTTCCTTTTACGTGGAAACTCTCCTTTCTCAAGTGAATCCAAACTAAACCCCGGTTGGAAAAGTTAGGTTTTCTTGATTGTTTGCTTATCTTGATCTTCTATTTGAATTCTCTATTGAGATCTCCAGTTTCATGGAGTTTCTTCATTTATTTAACAAATCTCATTAGCATTCACACTGGCTCAAATCAAGGGGTTGGAAGTGAGATCAAAAGGGAAAGTGGGTTTACTCCATAAAAACCTCAAAGGAGTGTGACCCGTAGTAGAACTAGGACATCCTATTGTAGGTAATTCAGGCATGTGCCAATTGCCAATCCAACCTTTAAATGCTTACCACTAAACTCCTTAGGACATTACCAACACTTTATTCACCACTTCGGTTTGACCACGGTTTGGGGTGGTGTGAGGTGCAACATTAATTTTGTCCTAGTCTACCCCATAAACTTCTCCAAAAATGACTCAGATTTTGTATCCCTACCAAGACAATGGTCCTTGGAATGCATGAAGTCTCACCACTTCTCTAAAGAACAACGGCAATTTGGAGCTCATTCGTGGTTTATGGCATGATTGAAATGGGGCCATTTTTGAGAAACCTATCAACCATACCAGATGGAATCTTTTCTCTTTGTGTCCTAGCAATGCAACCACAAAATCCTGTCTAAGGTCCTCCACGGGTGCTCGGCTATTGGGTAAGGGTAGGTATGGTCCGGCCTTGAATTGACTCTTAGTTCTTTGCATGATCCACATCTTCTAATAAGAGCTTGAAAATCCCCTAACATTTTAGGCCAATAAAATATTCCTTGATGGTTTTAAAGTCTTAGTAACCCAAATGGCCTGCCAACCCACCACTATGTGCTTCCCTCCTAATTAGTTCTCAACTACCCTTAGGACACAAATCTTCTACCCTTGAACAAGTACCCGTCATGCATAAATAATTCTCAAAACCAGGTCCCACATATTAGTATGCATGTTTGCATCTCCAAATCTTTAATAGCAAATTTCATTAATTCAAAACCTAGAACTCTAGAATCAAGCAAAGAAAGTAAGGCATACCTTCTGAGAGAGGTGGCATCGGCTACAACTTGGTGATCTTGTTTGTAAATTCAGAACAAAAGAAAAGGATTGGATGAAGTCAACCCATTCAGCATATCTTGTGTTGAGTTTACACGCGCCATTGATGAACCTCAAAGCTTGGTGGTCCGAATGGAGGACAAATTGTTTCGGCCGAAGGTAATGACTCCAATGGTCAGTGCTCTCACTATAGATAAAACTCCTTATCATAAGTGCATACTTCCTCCTTGAATACTAAGCTTCTCAAAAACTGCTATGGCCTTTGGATTGATTCAAAAACTGCCCCAATGCCAACACCACTGCATCACATCTACTTCAAACACTTGGGTGAAATCGGGTAAGGTAAGGATGGGAGCTTCCACAAACTTCTTTTAATCAAATTAAAGCTTCATTTGCGCCTTAGTCCACTCAAAGATCCCTTCTTCAAACATTAGTATGGGGCCATATGGAACTAAAATTAGGGGACACACTACGTAGAAAGAGGCTAAACATGAAAACTCTAACTCGTAATTGAACCGGTTTAGGCCATTTTGAATGGATTCACCTTGGATTGATCTACCTTATTCTCTCCCGAAACTACATAACCCAGAACACCAATTGTTTCATAAATAAGATCAATTTTCAAGAGTAGCATACAAATTCTTTTGCATCAATAATTCAGCCTAAGCTAAGGTGGTCTACATGACTATCCTCACAAGTACTATATATCAATATATATCAAAATATACAACCACAAATTTTCCAATGAAAGGTTTGAGCGTCCTCATTCATTAACCTATGAAGGTGCTGGTGCATTGGAAAGGCAGAAAGGCATCACCATCCATTCATACAATCCTCCCTTGGTCTTGAATGCCGTTTTCCATTCATCTCCCTCTCTCATTCTAATAGATGTAACCACTCTTAGATCAATTTTTGAGAAGATGGTTGCACTAGGAAGTCTATCCAACATGTCATCAACCGTGGAATGGGATACCTATACTTGATAGTTATCGCATGATGGCCGACTATCATACACATGATAAGGTGCATCTTTCTTGGTACAAGCAAGGCTGGAACTGAACAAGGGCTCATGCTTTCTCTCACAAATCCCATGGAAAATCAACTCCTCAACTTGTCTTGAAGCTCTCTTGACTCTTGGGATTGCACCTATATGTGCTGCTATGGGAAGAGTGCACCGGGATCCAAATCAATATGATGTTATTCCCTAAGTGGTGGCAAACCCCTTGGTAACTCACTAGGAAAACATCCGCAAATTCATCCAAGAGATGGTGAACTTTGTGGGTGAAATTCAGGTTTGCTCTCTCTCTTGGTTTGTCTCAGCTATAAGGAGGGCCATGAGAGGTTTTCTGTTTTAGGAAAGCTCTTTCTAATTGGGTGCTATTTAGGAAGAGGTTTCGGGTTGGTGCCTTGGATGGTGTTTGGGAAAGTGTTTGGGAAGTTGTTTGTGTGGGAGCTTGGATAATGGCGTGGTGGGGGGCTAAGGGGCAAGGGTAATAGACTTCTTGGTTGAGCTTGAATGAGTATGTATTCTTGCGGCCATCATGGATCACTTCTTATCATATTGCCATGGCTTTCCAAGTAAAAGATTGAAGCATCATGGGATGATATCACAAAGTACTCATTCCGAATAGCTCTCTCCAATGGAGAATGGTACCACTACTTGAGGATACTGTATGGTGTCTCCATTGCTCAACCATTGTAGCTGTTACGGTGAGAATGATCCAAAACCAGCCAGCCCCAATTTCTCCACAAGTTTGGTGGAAGCAACATTGGTACAACTCCACTATCAATGATCATTGAACAAACTTTCCCTTGATAGTGGACCTTGTATGGAAAAAGTTCTCCCTTTGGTTCTCTGGGGGTTTACTGTAGTATGTAGCATTCGTGAGGCATAAGCATCTCTCCCCTATCAGCTTCCCAATACCTCATTTCACTCTCATCTACTTTCTTCTTCACTAGAATCCCTTTGACAAGCATCATCAATCTATATTCCTAAGGGTCATAACTCGTTCGTTTGGACCATTTGCTGGAAGGGCCATAACCTTGACCACTTGAAACATTTCTTGTCCACAACTCAGCTGGAGCATCATTCCTCACAAAACATGTTTTCCCTTTGGTGTTTCATTGGCTTTGTTCTTATCATAAGCGCGGTGCCACATATGTTTGGTGTAGGAGGTGAACTTTGGTAGGACTTTCTTAAAGAGTTTCTGGGGGCCAGGGCTCAGTGCTCTCAATTGTTTCAATCCTTGTAGACAGCTACAAAAACTCCCCAAAGGAATGGTAAGCTTGCAACTCAAGCTTGTAGCAATGGCCTCTACTCAAACAGCTGCCTATAACCTTGCAATTGTATGCTCTTTCTCTTCGGGAATATCACTTCTCAACATCAACCCTTCAACTCCCGAATATACTCTCAACTTTTTATCTCCTTCTTCAAATTATGAGCGTTAAGATAAAGGTGTTGTGTGATTATCGGGCAAGAATCTTTCTTCACACTCTCCTCAATTTCTCCCATGATCTAATTCTAGCTTCCCTTCCTTTCTCTCTTTTTCCTTGTATTTTCCCACCACAAGCGAGGCATACTCCTTGAACTTAATATGGCTACTTTACACTTCTTTCAATCATTGTAGCCTAAATTCAAATACCCGGTCAATTCATGCAACCAATCAATGAAGTCATTTGGGGCAAGACTTCCATTAATTCGGGTAAGTCTACTTTAAGACCCCTATCATCATAAACTTTTCCTCCTAGGCATCGGATTCACTAGATGAATCATTAATCATCTCCTAGGTTTTTCCATATACAATGGTGTCCTAAGGATGGTTCGTTGGTGGTATGTGGTGCGACCATCGTGGGGGTGGTGTGGGGTTTCCTCTAAAAGTAGGGTGGGTTGTGAAGGTTGGCAATGTCCTTAGACATGTTAACCATCAACTCCATCAGGCTTGACATGTTTCTCTTTACTATTCACAAGTTCTTCTTGAATTCTTTTGTTGGCACTTTCCATGGTCTTAGGGGTGGAATTGGGGAGGAAGGGGACTTGTTTGCATGAGACATTTTGAAAGTTTAGCTATTGTGAACAGTAAATCCGGATGAACAGTAACTTGTTTGAAAGTTAAGAAAATGGAAATGGGAGGGAAAGGTCAAGTGTATGAGTTTTGGTGATTTTGGTCAAGTTGTAAGTGTTCTGTGAATATGTTCTGTGAATAGTGTTCTATGAATAGTGTTTGTGACTAGGTGTTTGTGTGATAGGCTAAGGAATGGTGTTATGGAGATGAGATTAGGTTAATTTATTGTGTTTAGGGTTTAGGGTTGTGTTTAGGGTTGGGTTAAGGTTTGGTTGTAAAAGAAGGGTTTAGTTGACTTTGGAGGGAATTGGTTAGGGTTTGGGTGAGAGGTGGCAATGGTGTTTGGTTACAAGGGAGGGACAAAGGTGTAAGGGATTTGGGTGGGGAATAGTGTTTGATGAGAGAGAAAAATTGTTCATTCACTTGTAACAAAAGAGAAGTTTTGAAAACACTTACGCTAAAGACTCCAAATCCGGCAATTTATACCCAAAATCCAGCCCCCTTCTTCAATCAATCCTAACAATCATACTCCAATTCACAACTAAGCTATGATACCAAATGATCCACATCCAACAAATTTTCAAAAACAAAACAACACCAAATATGCCCTAAACTCAAGCTCCAAATCTGCCAAACACAAATGGAAGCAATGTTACACTTACTTGCAACTTTTAGGTTAAGACAAGAATGAACACTGCGAGCATAATAGGATCTCACCAACTTGAATCGATTCACCACCAATCTCCTTGCCAAGACTTGGATAAAGAAATCTCAATAGAAAACAAAGTTCTCTCGATGGTTTAAACCAAGTTTTGATAATTTTCATGAACTAACTTACAAGGAGAAAGTTGCCCTATATAGGCAATTACAAGGTTAAAGAGTAAAACAACAAATACATTACACGAAATGAAAAATATAAATATTCACAAAAATTACAAGCTTCCATTCAAAATTAAAGGCCAATACCCATTTAATGCAAAAAAAGGGACATGATTCCCTAATTCTAGGTTATGTCTTTAACCACCCTATTAGTTGAAAAAACTCACTTTATTAGCCCAAACTTGATCATGTCCTAATCCAAGTCTACTAACAAGGGTGCAAGAGATTGGGCCTTGAAGATCTTGCAATTGGATCCAATAAGGGTCAAGTGGACTTTCCCTTTGGAATGAGAATTGAGCGAATGGGCTTACTTAACACTGGGCTTCTCTTGGTGGACTTGAGCTTCCTTGGTTGGGCTTGGGACTTGGAATGGTTTTGGGACGAAGTGCTTGGCTCTCTTCCCCTTGTGGACTTGCTTGGGCCGAATCTCCTCCAATGCTTTCCACACCAACAATCAAGTGTTTTAGGACTGGAATGAAATTCTTTGATTCAACCGAATTAACAAGTGTTTTAGGACTGTAATTCCTGTCCACTCAGTTTACAAGTGTTTTAGGACTGTAAACGTATCAGGATCTATAACATACATTTGAAAAAGTTTAGAATCAATTAATGTTTTAATGATGGGAAGATTTTTTAGAATACAAGACATGTCTGCTCCTGTGGCCCACACAAGATGATGTGGACACTACTGAATCACTTGAACCTAAGCCTTTGTCAATGTGTTGTCACCCATTTCGGTGCTACAGCAATTGGATATGACAAGCAAGATCATCCATCAGATTCATCATTGGAAAATGAAGGAGCGAGCTGGTTGTTGATCTCTCTGAGAAGTATTCAAGAGGAAACCAAGAAGAAAAGATCCACCTAACATGGTTTCAAAAAGCTATCCACCTTCAATCGTGATTGGAGATTCCAAATGAGGTAATAGTTACAAGAGAAAAGACAAAATGAAATTAGTCATCTGTTATGTGCTTTGCAAAGCCAAAGAATGTCAAACAAGCTTGGAAGAATGAGGCCATGCAAGAGATTAGAACAATTTGAAAAGAATGATATGTGGAAGCTTGTACCAAGATGGAGGAATCAACATAGGTACCAAATGGATTTTAAAAATACAACTGATGGTTTGGTAATGTTGTCAGGAACAAAGTTAGACTTGTAACCCAAGGATATACTCAAAGGAGGGAACTAACATCGATGGAACCTTGCTCAACTTGTAGGCAATCCATTTTACTTGTGTTGCCGTTTGCCTTAATATAAAATTATTCCAAATAGATGTCAAAAGTTCCTCTTGAAGGAGCTACCGAAGAAGTGTATGTTAAACAATCGATTGACTTCAAGACCCCTACAAACCTGATCATGTATTCAAATTGAGAAAAACACTTTATGGTTGAAACAAGCCCCACAGGCTGGTATGAAAGGTTGAAAATTTCCTTTGATCATAACTATGACGAGGTAATGCCAACAAAACCCTCTTCATCAAGCTTGCTAACAATGAAATTGTGTGTGCATAGATTTATGTTGATGATAATTGTGTTTGGTTGCATCCATTACTTGAACTTAATTCATTAGTTTGATGAAAAAAGATTTGAGATGAGTATGGTAGGGGAGTTGAATATGTTTCTAGACTTCAAATTAAGCAAATGGAAAATGATATGTTTGTTTCCCAATCAAAGTATGTAGAAACATGTTGAAAAGATTTTGTCTAGAAAATGCAAAGCATGCTAGAACCCTTATGAGTGGTACCCCTTAAACTGTCCGAAGATGAACTGATAAAAGGTAGATATAAGATTGTACTGAAGTATGATAGGAAGTATTCTTTACTACTGCAAGTCGACTGATATTTGCTTTGGTGTTGGTTTGTGCTAGGTTTAAACTAATCCTTTGAGGTGCACTAAAGGCAATGAAAATATCATGAAATATGTTTTAGGTACGTGTGATTTGGTTGTTGGTACTCATTGATTCTAACAATTGCTTGGTTGGATATAGTGATGCAGATTGGCATGAAGTTTGGATGATTGAAAAAGTACTTTAGGTGGATGTTCATCTTGGAAACAATCTGGACGATACAATGGAATGTGCCGAATGCCCAAAATAATAACTTACTAACATAACTACTAAATTGCATATAGGGTGAGCAAGGTTGATCCCACAGGGAATGATTCGATTAAATCCTATTCTGACCAATAACCACAACGAAAACAATAGAAAATAAAATAAAAATAAAATCCTAAACAGTAAACATGAAACAGAATAATGAAAGGGTTGTAGACAAGCAATCTAAAGTGAAATGAATAAATCTCCATGGTAGAAAATATCAGATTAAAAACAACAACTTCCGGTTTAAGATCCACCTAAAAATGCAGGACATGACAACTAACTGTAACAGTATCTTATTCGGTTATTAGGAATTATTGACCCTAGAAACAACAGATCTGTTACATGAATTTTCCCTTATTGTCACTACTGAAATATAGCTCTTTCAATTAGAGCCTAACCCTTGAACAACCAGAATAAACTCTCTAAGTTTAATTCAATGGCAGCCCTTAAGAATTAGGAAATAGATCAATCAAGAAAAACAATCACGCAAGATCGGATATAAACTTGGTTAGTTATTCAAGGTGACAGACTGAAAATTGTCGTAATCACTCTATCATCTATTATCATTGTACTCATTGAATAGAAAGAGGATAATTACGTATCACATCCTAATTCTAACAGCTAAAATTCGATTAAACATTTAGCAGGCCATACTAAAACACTCAAACAAAAATCACTAAACAATTAAAATAGAATAAATAAAAATCCAATAAGAACGAGATTAAGAAAATGTTATTGAGTTAAGTTACACAAATGACATGAAGTCAGGCTCAAAATCTCTTGAACTGAAGAGAAGATCAGTTGCCCCTATTGACATAGAAAGTAAAAAACAAACAAAACAAAAAACCTCACTGGCTTCTCCCCTCTCCTCCGTTTAACCTAACAATTCTAAATAAATAACGTTGTTTTTCCTCAATTCTGCCTCAGGAAAAACGGAAATACTTTCTTAGACCTTTCTTAAACGATAGACTCCAAAACTGTCAATTCTTATCAGATATGGAAATAGAATTCGCAATCTAGCTTGCACCGGGCTTCCACAATGTTAAAGAACTTTCTTGGGCTTGGTCACTTATAAAAGTTGGAGTCTGGATGTGTAAGATAATTTGGGCTTTTGAATTGTAACGCCCACATGGAGATATGTAAATTAATTTATGCTCTTATACCTTAGTTGATTTTGGCTACAGTTATTTTGAAGAATGTGAAGAAAATGCCTTAAACTTGCATTAAGGGTAAAATGGTATTTCACTCAAAATTAGTTGAAATTGTGGGGAGTGAAAAGAGATGAATTCATGGAGAATGCAATAAAAAGAGGGGGAATTATGGTAATTGAATAAGGGATATAGAGGGAATTTTAAAGAAAGTGAAGGGCAAAATGGAAACTAATATATAAATTTTTATGTTATATCAAGTTAAAGAGTGAAAACCCTAGCCACTCTTACCCATTTGCACGCCACTTTAACCTCCATATTTCTTAAATTTTAAATTCTTCTCAAAGGAAATCAAAGGTTTGAGTGTTTTTGAGTGGATTTTCAATCTTAAGCTTCTATTGGTAAGATCACTTGCTAAGAAGTGAATTTTAGCTTTTAAAGTGTGATTTTGATGGTTTATGCTCATAGGATTTAAGAGGAGGAGAGTTTGATCAAAGGAGATCTAGAGGGTGAATTTGCTCATACAAAGGTAAGTAATCTACCCTGATTATGATTTAAGTTATGTTGTTTAGGAACTTTCTTTATGCATATATATGGTTTATATGTAGAATGTTGATTGATTTGATGTTGAATAGTGATTAGAACCTATCCATGAGAAGTTGTGTTGGTGTAGTTTTTATTTATGAATGTTTGGATGTGATTGGAAGAATTGAAAGTGAAATTTTGAAAGTGTATTTGGGCAGAATTGGTGTGAATTATGAGGAGTTATCCAAATTTTGGGTGGCCTAAAATAGAGATAGAAGTGTAGCCAAATTAGTGTTGATTTGTTGCACATGAATATTTGATGAAATGCCAAGAAGAAGTGAATGTATGAGTATGATTATGTGTTACCTTGGGATGTGTTTGTGAGAGATAGAGAATGACATGTTTGCATTCCTAATGCATAATTGAATTTAAATTGTGAATTTAGAAAGAATTATAGCATGAAACATCTACATGCATACATATCATAAGAGCAGAGAAATGCCCTAAAATATGTTAAAGAGAAATGAAAGAAATGAGAATATTAAAGATATCAATCGAATTTGTCTTAAAGAAGTGTAAAAAGAGATAAAAGAAGAGAAGGTTGTTGCGATGGGGAGACGTGAGTGACATAGTCTCACATGCACGCCGCCTTTATAAGCGGCCTCGAATTCAGAAAGAAGAATGTACAGTCGTTAGAAGTGTGTGTAGATGAGGACTGTACCCAGAATTAGAGAAGTCACTACACGGCTAAGGTCCAAATCCATGCCTTAATGAGTCGATCGGCAAGAAAAGAATAGAAAGAAAGACTAGAAAAGAAAGAAAGAAATAAAGAAAAAGAAAAAGAAAACAGAATAAGAAAAATAGAAAAGAAAATGCATAATTTATGCATGTGGGGCATTGCATCATGAATATGCATAATACCATGCTCATTATCATGTAGGAGTGAAAATTTAGAAAACAGAGAGCAAAACAGAGAAAGAATAGAGAAAGAACAAAGAAAGAACAGAGAGAAGAAACAGGGAAAGATAAAAGAATAATCGAGGAAATGTGATGTAGGAAAGAAAATCAGAATTTTGAGGCAACGGAGTGAAAGAAGGGTGCTAGTGGGTTTACTTACGAGCATTAGTGCTCACTTCGTTGTTTTTAATGTTTTGCAGGTAACAGGTGAGTTGCGGTCGCTCGGAACATCACGCAGTGAAGGGTCGGGTTACACTGTCAAGTTGCATATTTTTGAGAATATTTTTGTAATTTGTTATAAAGAAAAATTAAATATAGGCCCTTACTTTATTATTGTATATATATGTGCATTTTTCTTATATATATTTTTAATGAGTTTAGTGATTATTTACGGTATACTAGCGAAAGAAAGAATTACATGAATCACCTGCTTCGATATTTCAAGCTCCAGTTAGGCCCATTCGAAGACTCAATACTTAGCCAGGAAATCCTTTCGTGAATAAGATTCCAGTCCGGCTTTGCAACAATAATGAGGCCCAAACGAACTCGGATCTCGCCCATAATACCTTTCTGGAAGGCTTGATTTCTACTTTACTTTTTCTAAAGAACACTTTTGCAATCGAGAATCAACTCCATGAAAAACCTGAAAAATTCAGCACGGTAGAATAACAAAAAAATCTGGAATTTCCTAATCTTTCTCAATTATTTCATAAAGTAACAAATATGCCAAACTTACAAATAAACTCTAATCAACTCAACTAGGCGTAAAACATAACAAGAAATAGTATGGAAGGAATAAAAAAATATAAATTACACATTTATCATACAGCAGAACCAAATGCAATCTCTTATCCACTGTCGAGGCGAGTACGTTCCCACAGGAGTGTTGTACCTAAATTTATGGTTTTAAAGAAATGTTGAATGATTATGGTGTGATCAGATCGTGTGACAATTTTTTATGATAACACGAGTGCCATTAACATCTCTAAGAATCCAGTCTAGCATTCTGGACTAAAGCATTGACATAAGACATCACTTCATTAGAGAGTTAGTTGGGAGGAAAATATTGCCTTGCTCAGTGAAACACAAATAAAATGATTGATTATTTACACAAAGAAGTTGACTATGACACTTTTGTTTTCTTGAGGAAGTCCATTGGACCACTTCAATTTGAGTAGTTTTTTAATTCATAGTTGATGAATAAAGCAGAACATGCTTTTATTTTTGTTTGTCAAGTCCTCTATGACTGTGCTAGCACCCAATTGTCATTATTTTCTCTGTTTGTGTGCTAACTCTGGTATGTGTTTCACTGAGACTCTTTCTATAAAAGACCTTATTCATCATGAGTTATTTGTCCATTCTTGTCACCATTAGAAAGAGTTACTACCTAAAGTGTGAAGTTATTTTGAGTAATTTTCTGATTTGTAGAGATCTCTATATTTTAGAAAATCTACCTTAAGAGGACTACCTTCTGGAAGTGTGAAAGCTACATTTTGGTTATGTTTGAGAGTTATTTGCCTTTGTTCAAATGAAAAGAAATCATCAATTTTTTTTTTCTATGCTAAAAAGAAAAAAATGCAAAATATTGTAGAGGTATGAGAAAAGGGGGAGTTTCTCTTGCAAAATTTAATTGACAAATGTGTCATTAAACCCTGAGGATACTATCACACTTAGAACAGCTCTTGTGACTTATCTCTCTGTGTGTGATTGAGGAAGTGTTGTTTTGATTGCATTATGTTGACAACTTCCTTATGAGTTTTGGAGCCTTACAAGATTGGAATTTTATTTATTAGGATGATTTGCAGAGATTGATTGTCTTGACCTTCAAAAATTCATGGAAGTTTTTCATCATTTTAAATTTATGTTTTTAAAATTGTTCAATAAAGTCAGGTCTTTGAAAAATTTCTGAATTCTTTTGGGATGCTGTGTTCTCACACGATTGCATGTGTTACTCATTTAGGATAAAGTTCTATTTTTGGGTATAACTCTCTTTGGGACCCGAAATCACTGCTTGCATAAAATGCTTGCCCTAATCTTTTTCGGCTGTAGCTTCATGTTCTAAACCTATGTGCCACCTGTTTCTCGTTCTTCCGATTTTCTCTCAAACTTTCCCTGTTTTTTTTTTTTTTGTTTTTTCTCACAGGATTCAAAGGAAAAAAGCAATGAGAACCCAAAAAGAAAGGCCATGAAGGAATCACTCAGAAGGATTTCAAGACTTGAAGAAATTCAACAGAAAAAAGGCATCGAAAGAGGAAAACACCATCGGAGTCTGATTCAACAACACCAGAGGAGTCCTACGAGGAAGAAACCAGCATTCATCCTCACCAGTCTCTTCTTCTATTTCCAGTGATCACTAGGACTCTTTGCGCTCAATGGGGAGTTTCCTCCCACCTTACCAGAAAATCCTTTGGCATCTGACAATGCCTCAGAAAACACTCCAATGCCACTCTCAATCATGTAAGGGTGCTCTTGCAAAAGCTGGTCCATCAAAGCCCCTGACTCCAACAAAGATGGCGAAGAAGAAAGAAAGGCATCATGGAAGAGTCTTCAACTGGTAAAATCTCTCTTTGTGTTGTCTGTTGTTGAGATTAGATTTAAGAGCTAGATTGTCAAAAAGACAATGTGAGCGAGGAAAATGTTAGGTTAGAAGATTTTAAAGAATTCAGGCCATGATGAAGAAAAGAAAATGGCTTAGTATTGTCACGGGTCTGACTGCACCCATTCAAACTCTTGTTCAGAGTTCTACGCCAATTTTGGCCTTGAAAATGTTAAACCAAACTCTAATGTGATAATGTAGAGTTTACATTAGAGGACGTTGGGTTCTGTTAATGAAGATGTTGTTAGGGATGCTTTAGGTCTGAAAAAGGTAAGAAGAATTTTGACTTGACTAGTTTAGAATCAGAATAAATTGTTAAGGTAATAACTTGGGGTTCGATGTATATGGCCTAGAAGTGGTGTTCTCAGTAGAGTCACTCCAACACTTTTAGAGATTGTTGTTTAAGATCTCTTTAACAAACTGGTCTCCTTTAATGCACAATTCCAATATTAGACAAAAAGTGCACAACTTGTATGGCATTACACAAGGGGAGAAAATCAACTTAGCTGTATTGATCTTACAAGTGTTAGGGTGGTAGCAAAATCCATTTATTCTTCCAGATTTACCCTTTCCTTTCTTGATTTACAAAATCATCTCCACCTATAACCCAAATTTATGAAGTGAAGCCTTTATTGAAGTAAAGATTGTCACCAAGAAGTTTTTAGACAACCATTAGAGAACTGCCTTCCACCTTCTCGGGGAGACACCTTTAGGACTAACACTTGGGAGTCTAAGCTTTTTGTGTGCTATGCAAGATGGAGACATCCATGAGGACGTTCTCAATATGTGAAGGAAATTCACCTTTCCTTCAGTGCTTGGATGGACAAGATGGGGCTGAAATGAGAAGAAAAAACAGAAGAAGAAGAAGAAGAACTTGCTTCTTTTTTGATTGAGACTGCTGATCAGAATGAGGTACTCCTATTGCTATGTGTTCCTATTTCTCTGCTACCCATCTGCTTCTGTTATGTAGCTGAGCATTCTGTAGCTTTCATTCAGAAGAACAGGCTCTTATGAAGAAGAGAACCTAAAGATGCAGCGCTCAAGACAGGCACAACATTCTGAAGAAGAGGATGCTTCTCATGTGCGCACTAAAGATGGTCCCTTCTTCACCTGTCAAAGAGAAAAAACCCCTCTAGACCACGATTGAAGCTACTACAACACTCCTCTGTTGTTGTTCCCAATGCTCAAGTGGGAGGACTCTCATGTCACCATCACTACTCCTCTGAAGCGCATAATCAAGAGGAAACATAGTCACAATATCGCTACCCTATCAGAAGTTTCAAGACTTTGAAAAAGAAGGGGAGTAAGCTTATGGGGACGTGAAGGAACTAATTTTTTTTTTTTTTTGATAAAATTTGAACTGTTCGCTGATTACTCTCCATGGGGGAGTTTGTTATTGAAGATCTTAGCACAAAGTAAAGAAAAATTAAAGAAAACCGAGAGGGAAAGATAAGATTCAGAAGGAAAAAGTTTGGAATTCTTCAACAACTTTACTAACTACGAGTAGCAGAATAGTGAGCTAATTTATACTAGCTACTTTACAATACGCAACTGTTTATGCATATTACAAACTTTTACAATATTTTGTAAACATTACAAACTAATCCTAGTAATCAGCTGTAAACATTACACTTTCCACATCAATATAAAATGTAAACTACAGATTTAGAAGAAAATTAGAAAGCCCTTTCTACACCTTCTCTTTACTCAAATCCTCCCGTAAACCAAACACCTTTCTAGAATGTTCTTCACCTTTCCAAAGCTACACTTCTCTTACTCAATATTCTCCTGTAACAAACTCCATACTGGTATCTTGCTGATTTTTCAACAGCAGCTTCCTTATTTGGTACCTTACTTACAACTCTTTGAAGTTTAAAAAAAAAAAAAAAAATACGTTGTGCACAAACAAATCATAAGCATCCATCAACCCAAAGCATAAGCATTCATCCACCAGAATTTAAGTTTAAGCAGAAACTAAGCAAAAGCATTCAACTCTGAGAGTCAGCTGAAGTAAACAGGTTCATCTGCTTTGTAACAACTCCTTCTGAAGTTAAAAAAGAAAAAAACACTCTATAGCACACAACCAAATCAAAACATATAACCAAAGCATAAGCATTCAAACCAGAGGTTTAAGTTTCAGGAGAAGCTAAGCAAAAAAATTCAACTCTGAGAATAAGCTGAAGTAATAGGTCATCTGACTTTGTATAACTTCTTCCGAAGTTTAAAACACTCCTATGCACAAAACAAATCATACCATCATCAACCAAACATAAGCATTCAATCAACCAGAGTTTAAGTTTTAAGTAGAAGCTAAGCAAAAGCATTCAACTCTGAGAATCAGCTGAAGTAACCAGGTTCTTCTGTAGTATGGATGATACCACATTCAGTTTGTCTTTGAGAGTCAGAAATCTGTGAGCAGGAAGAGCTTTTGTTAAAGTATCAGCAAATGAATTCAGAACACACATATTGAACACATAATCTTTTTTCAATAGCCAACTCCCTCACATAATGCACACAATTTCAATGTGCTTGTCCTGGATGAAATACCGGATTGGAGGATATAGTGCACCGCACTCATATTGTCACACCTAAGTATGGAATGCTGGTGAGTTGTAGACCAAGTTCCTAAAATAAATTTGAATCCAAAACCAATTCTGTTGCTGCTTGGCTAAGAGCTCTACTTTTAGGAAATTTTTATGTGTCATGGTATCCTTAAATGATCCTAGGAATAAAAGTTTCTTTTCCCGATTTGGTTTGTAGTCCAACCAAAAGAAGGATACTTTTCCTTATTTAGACAAACATGGGTCAGCCTCTGATTGGTTGACGTGATACTTAGTGTTGAGCAAAAAAATTTTATTAATAATATCCTCTTGTGTATATGAATCTAACCTTTTGATTTAATTTTCTATATAGAATTTCTTTAGAGTATTCTTTCTCTTAAGGTTCATAGGTTCATTTCATTGTCTACCAAAACTCACATATCAAACATTGTATTGATGGCTCTTGGAACATGGTTCCTTTGGTATGCTGGGGCGTGGTGTCAGTGCTTGAAGCTTGGTGGTTCACAAGATGTTCTTTGGTGTTCGATGTGAGAAGGTCCAAGAGTGCTATACGTTAAGGATCAGAGTGTGGTGCTAAGTGTAAAGTTGACAGGGAGTTCTTTTTACTGTATCTTAGATCAACTTTGTACTATTCTTGTAATAAACTTGTGCATTACTTCAATTTGGACAAGGTCCTATGGATGTAAGCTAAAAGTGGTTTAGTCGAACATGTATGGGCTGTGTTCTTTATTTTTCGCACGTGTTTGATGTGGTTAAATTGGAATGTCTAATCAATTGGTAATAATTCCACTACAATTAAAATGGGTAACATACCACTAAAGTGAGTTAACACGACAACTCTCTGCCAACAACAATAATCTTTTTGGACAGGTTTCTTTTGTTCAACAAGGTTGCATTTTCAATCCAAGAGATTGCAACTTCTTCACAACCTTTAACCATGATCATACATCTTATCATATGCTTCTTGTTGTTCAGCAGATGTCAACAGTGTCTCCAAGACTCACTCTTATAGTCATCTTGATTCACAGTTAAAGCAAGAACTTCTTCATCATAGACTCATCTTCCTCCCTCTTTTCGTGATCACTCTCACTAAAATGGTTGCCATAGCCTACCTTTCTTTTGCAGTGTGTTAGCACCACTCGATTGTATATGCCCAAACCCTCATATTCAAAGCACTTGATACCTTATTTTCATTTCTTTATCTTTCGATTTTTTTTTAAAAGGTATCAAGATTTCCTAGTCAAAAAACTTTTTCACAAAAGGTTTTTTACCATTCCATTTTCAAAGGTTTTCATATTTTCTTCAAAACTTTGCGAAATTCTTTGTAAGTAAAGCACAACTTTCCCCAAACACACTGAATCCATTTTTCAAAAAGTTCAGAATCTACCTCATGTTTAAAAGCTAAACCTTTGCTCGATTTCTGTTTATACCATCATATCAGGTTCAGTTCATAGGTTTGGAGAGAGCAATGAGTTCATCAATGTCTATAGCATCACATCGCAACATTTCTAATGGTGGTCACTTTGACAAGATCTCCTGGGAAGAGAGCAAAGAACTTTCTGACAAGTTCAACGTTAGAATAGATTTTTCCCAAAGCAAAACATTCATTAGAAAAATCAAAACCTACCAAAAAATCAGTGATAGTCTCATCTTGCATATTCAAATTTCAAAAATCAGTACTAGTCTTCTAAGTCATTTGTTTGACAGCACTAGTGCCTTCATTTTGACTTGAAGCTACCCAAACATCCTTGGCAAGCTCATAATTAGCTATGACTTTCATTTGGTTCACATTCCAGCATTGAAAAGAGAATGGCTTTAGAGTTATAAGTTGCAAGATTAACTCAGTCATGGTCCAATCAGCAATGGGTTTTGGTCTAGATACTTCATTTTCAACAACAATCGGGACGTCCAACATTCACAACCATGGACCAGAGTTTTTCATCATAGACTTAAGAAAAAACACACTACCCTAGGTCTCCATGTATAGTAGTTAGGACTTCTAACAAAGGTGGTCTATGAGCGACCCTTCTTCAGTGACGAAATTCATGGTGAAAAAACAATCGACTGAGCTAAAAAAGCAAATGGAATTGACACAATTGCAATTTGAAGTCACTAAAACGGTTCCTCTCAACCACAAAAGAAGTACCACAAATCCAAGTGAGCATCATGGAGCATAAGGTCACAGGCAACATCAACCACATATACCATTTTGATGATGATGATTGAGGCTGAGCTGCCATGGAAGCAAATCCTAGCCGTAGATGATAGATTGATTCGGGAGTTGTCAAGTGGGTTAGATACACTAGATCAGGGAATTCTTCTAGATCAGGGAATTCTTCTTTCTTCTTCAATGAATCTTCATATAATGTTTCTGAAGATTTGTCCATGGAACCATACATAAAATCATATAGAGGCATGAATAATGAGTAGTTGGTTCTGAAATGTGTATGGTGAAGGGAGTGAAACCTGTGGCATTAATTCAAAATTAATTTCATTATATAATGTTATTAGAGCATTAAAGAACAACCCAATAAAATATAAATAATGAATAATACTATGTGCACGACCCCTGTATATAAATTGACATGTCACGAAATGAGTTGTTTGGTGTATATAAAAAGTTGACTCATACTAAATGTAGATGAATAAAATGTCAAACAAATTAAGATTGTATACGCGATTGATGAGCTTGCATATTTAATGTATCTATATAGTAGCATCACTCTAGATTCATATAATATGTATAATAAACAAGATGTATCGGTCACATGTGGGGATTAGGAACCGTATGGAGATTCGGTAACAATTAAGTTAATAATTTGATCTAAAAGTTTAAGTTATTAGATAAGAGTTTAACATTAATATTATTCCAACACACTGGTATAGATATGATTATTGAAAATTCTCATATATATAACACACTCATTATACGATAGTTTTGCGACACAATTTTTCCGTCGGGACAAATCATATTTGTTTATAGTGAGTTAATTAGAGAGAGCTAAGAGAGACTTACGAAGGAGTGTACATGAGGAACTTGAGAGGTGGAAAAATGGAGAAAGGCCACTTGGGAATGAGCTCGAAATTACAGTGTCCCATGTTGTTCATGAAATCGATGTAAGTAATGTAACCAAAGACAGATACCACGGAAACAGTTCCAGTGAAGACTGTTGTAGAAAGCGGTATTGAGAATAGAAGGGAATATGCTATGTGCTCTGCAAATGGATGGATCACAGCTGCCATGCAAACGCAAAGACAAAAATTTCTTATTGGCGAGAGTTGAGATTTCAGATTTTAAACAAATTAGGGTGTCCGCAGGAGAGACTGACAGTAGACATAGGCGACAAAAAATAAGCAAATATAAAATCAAAGCTGAAAATCAAGAGAGAATTACAGGTGATGGGCTGAGTGACAATGGAGGAATGGTGATGAGAATGGTAGCGAGAGTAAAGATGATGGTGATGAAGTGCCCTGTGAAGCCAGTAGTAAAGAAACTCCACTGGACCAGCGTGCAGCAGAATTGTGAGAATTACACCATCTAATCTCCAGATTGGCATGTGAGTTGCCCCGGGAAATATCTTGCAGAAAACATATATTAGGGATCCATTGAACAGTATTTGGTCATCCCTGCCAACATCCAGTAGAAAAAAACTCAAAATTTTTTAACCAGATGGTTTGTAGTGATAATAGAACTTGTAATTAATATAGATTAATTTCACGTACATAAGTACTATAGAGTATACTTATAGAAAGTAACACAAATTGTCAGGTAAGAACGTCTTATGTAGATTATGATTTATAGTTTGATTTTTTTTTTTTAATTTGAACAGTGATAGATCTGGAAAATTTATTGAACAGAATAAAAAGAACAGAAAGAAAGGGGCACATTTGAGCCTTACACCACAAAAGGAAAAGACAACAACATAAAAGCTAGCTAAATAGCTAGGAAACCTAAAAAATGCTTAATGCATGCATGAACGAAGAATACTTCAATTCAAGCTAAAAAAAAAAAAAACTTGAATAAACCGGTAAGGAGGAAGATCTGAAGTCGGAAAAGTTTTAAAAGCTTAAGCTAGTAGTCAAGGTTAAACATTATATTAGTTCGAGAGACCCCTCTCAAGAAACTTAAATTTTTTTCTTTTACTCCTACAAAGTGACTTTATTAAAGGATATATATTTGATTATTTACTGACCAATTTGTTTCTCTGTCAACTTGTTCAAATTCAATGGACTTCTCAAGGATTCTATTGCTGCCTTTGGCTGTCCTGAAACGAGAGAGACTAATCCATATCTGATTGTGAAGAAATCGCCATAGAATAAGTGGGAATAAAAGCAAGGTTGAGAGGTCTTTCCTCTTCTCATCCTCCACTATGTATGAGTATATGCTGTGAATAACCCAGGGAGCCAAAACTATGTACTGTAACAAATAACAATGAAAAGGGTTAGTCAAATAGAAAGCCAAAAAATAATAATAAAATAAGGTTTACTTTAAAGAAAACCTTAAAGTTGCCGAGAGGCTTCCATGGCCAATCAGTGAGAATTCCTGGTTTAGATGCCATAATTTAGTTTTCTTCGCCTACAGTATGCATATGAGAGTGTGAGACTGGTGTCATTATATAGTGATTTGATGAAGCTATCAATATCCTGACAAGGATGTCTAAGGTAATTTATTTTAAAGAGAGGGTAAGTGACATAGTAGTTACCACACCAGCGATACCATAAATAAATTACCGATACTTACATGTCACATATTATTTTAGTTTAATAATTATCCATCATATTAATTGTAAAGATAGATTAAAAAAAATAAACTACAAGTTACATAATTATATCAACTTATGGTATGTATAGTCTTATGGTATTCTAGACTTTTTTTTTTTAAATACCATTTAGAATAATATCGTTGAAAAAAATAGAAATTAAAAATATGTAACTGAGGATGATGTACCATTACTAAATTCAAATAAATTTATTTAGGAAATTGCATTTAAGAGAGACAAAATGAAAGCTTCTGAAACAAAGGTAAGCCGAAGTAAAAGAGAGAAAAGACATTTAGATGATGAAACTGCAATTTTGATATATAAAAATTCAAAATTTTGTACAATCTGGGCACCCCATTTTTAAGGGCGGATGATAGGAGATAAATTTGTGTTGGAATATTGTGCCTCGCTTTCCTATTTGATCCTATGTAAAATTGAAAGTTTTTAGGAAAATTATTTAATAAATAATACAATTATAAATAAGAATAGAATTATGAGAGTCTTATTAGAAATTGAAATATGAATCCAATAAGAAATAGAATGTCCCATATATTACCTATAAATATAAGAGTGAATACCAATTGAAGGTTATGAGAGAATATGAAAACACAAAGTAGTTGATGTAAAAGTTATTAAACACTATATGGTAAAGTGTCTAAAAAATTGGGATTGTTTTCGCTCCATGTACTTGGGTGAGCGTAATTATAAACTAAGATTATTTCCGCTCTGTAATATGTGCTGACTTTATAGTGTTTTGTATTTTTGTATACCGTATTTATGAAATTATAGTGGATTTTTGTATATCAAGTTATGTCAAACCACATAAATATTATATCTTTTTATGTAATTTGATTTGATTTTTATGTTATTAATCTTGAATATATGTATTCTCCTATGCGATCTCCTTAGAAATTGTTATTTAAAAGATATAAGAAAGTATGTTATCATTCAATAAGAAAGCACGAGAGTACACTATATGCAATATTTGGCTGCTTACGCCCCACGTGTATTATATTTAGTGGTTGTAACAGAATCAAAAGAGAAAAAGAAAACATTAATATTAATGATAGTGTTCCCTCATTCAAATTTAGTTTCAAATACCTTAGCTTCTTCAAATACAAATTCCAAAATTCATTTTTCATGCGTACTCCTCATTTATTGGACTTTAGGTTCTTCAACTACAAATTTCCTAAAATTTATTGTTCATACTCCTGTTTATTTGACTTTACAGCTAACCAGTGCTCTCTCCTTTGTTGAACATTACACTTTAAAATTCATTGCTCATACTTTTTTGTTCGGCTTTATCGATCTTT
The DNA here is from genome assembly GCF_008641045.1 of Pistacia vera. Taxonomy (NCBI): domain Eukaryota; kingdom Viridiplantae; phylum Streptophyta; class Magnoliopsida; order Sapindales; family Anacardiaceae; genus Pistacia; species Pistacia vera. The sequence continues at coordinate 1,109,748 of NW_022196195.1, read as the reverse complement.
AGCCGCCCATTCATTGTTGAAGGTGTCTATTGGTGGTGATCCACTTAATTTGGTATGATATATTGGACTTTCCATGCATACTTGGTATCATTTTTCATGCATACTCCTCATTTATTGGACTTTACCTGTACACCAACCACCACTCTCGGTCCCACGTACACTTTAGCTAGGTTCTTCACCTACAAACTTTCCTGAATCTATTGTTCATACTCCTAACACTATGTTGTTTCTCTAACAATGCATATATGGCAGGGTTTCTAGTGGCCGTAATCCATTTTGTACGATAAGTAGTTGTGTATTATTAATGTAACATATAGGAAAATATAAAGATCATTAAATATTTTATGGCACTATATATATAGTTGTTTAGTAATAGTAAAGACATGAAATTGGTATTCGAGAATTAAAACTAAATTCTATGTGTATATTTTTTTTCTTCTGAAAATGAAAAACAAAATTAAGTAATTCTTAGTAAAAATGATGATTTGGGAGTGAGTTTCATACAAAAACTATATGCAGTTCACTTGAGATAAGTCAAGGNAGTATGCATATGAGAGTGTGAGACTGGTGTCATTATATAGTGATTTGATGAAGCTATCAATATCCTGACAAGGATGTCTAAGGTAATTTATTTTAAAGAGAGGGTAAGTGACATAGTAGTTACCACATCAGCGATACCATAAATAAATTACCGATACTTACATGTCACATATTATTTTAGTTTAATAATTATCCATCATATTAATTGTAAAGATAGATTAAAAAAAATAAACTACAAGTTACATAATTATATCAACTTATGGTATGTATAGTCTTATGGTATTCTAGACTTTTTTTTTTTAAATACCATTTAGAATAATATCGTTGAAAAAAATAGAAATTAAAAATATGTAACTGAGGATGATGTACCATTACTAAATTCAAATAAATTTATTTAGGAAATTGCATTTAAGAGAGACAAAATGAAAGCTTCTGAAACAAAGGTAAGCCGAAGTAAAAGAGAGAAAAGACATTCAGATGATGAAACTGCAATTTTGATATATAAAAATTCAAAATTTTGTACAATCTGGGCACCCCATTCTTAAGGGCGGATGATAGGAGATAAATTTGTGTTGGAATATTGTGTCTCGCTTTCCTATTTGATCCTATGTAAAATTGAAAGTTTTTAGGAAAATTATTTAATAAGTAATACAATTATAAATAAGAATAGAATTATGAGAGTCTTATTAGAAATTGAAATATGAATCCAATAAGAAATAGAATGTCCCATATACTACCTATAAATATAAGAGTGAATACCAATTGAAGGTTATGAGAGAATATGAAAACACAAAGTATTTGATGTAAGAGTTATTAAACACTATATGGTAGAGTGTCTAAAAAATTGGGATTGTTTTCGCTCCATGTACTTGGTTGAGCGTAATTAGAAACTAGGATTGTTTCCGCTCTGTAATATGTGCTAAGTTTATAGTGTTTTGTATTTTTGTATACCGTATTTATGAAATTATGATGGATTTTTGTATATCGAGTTATGTCAAACCACGTAAATATTATATATTTTGTGTGATTTAATTTGATTTTTATGTTATTAATCTTGAATATATGTATTTTACTATGCGATCTCCTTATAAATTGTTATTTAAAAGATATAAGAAAGTATGTTATCATTCAATAAGAAAACACGAGAGTACACTATATGCAATATTTGGCTGCTTACGCCCCACGTGTATTATATTTAGTGGTTGTAACAGAATCAAAAGAGAAAAAGAAAACATTAATATTAATGATAGTGTTCCCTCTTTCAAATTTAGTTTCAAATGCCTTAGCTTCTTCAAATACAAATTCCTAAATTCATTTTTCATGCGTACTCCTCATTTATTGGACTTTAGGTTCTTCAACTACAAGTTTCCTAAAATTTATTGTTCATACTCCTGTTTATTTGACTTTACAGCTAACCCGTGCTCTCTCCTTTGTTGAACATTACACTTTAAAATTCATTGTTCATACTTTTTTGTTGGGCTTTATCGATCTTTAGCCGCCCATTCATTGTTGAAGGTGTCTATTGGTGGTGATCCACTTAATTTGGGATGATATATTGGACTTTCCATGCATACTTGGTATCATTTTTCATGCATACTCCCCATTTATTGGACTTTACCTGTACACCAACCGCCACTCTCGGTCCCACGTACACTTTAGCTAGGTTCTTCACCTACAAACTTTCCTGAATCTATTGTTCATACTCCTAACACTATGTTGTTTCTCTAACAATGCATATATGGCAGGGTTTCTAGTGGCTGTAATCCATTTTGTACGATAAGTAGTTGTGTATTATTAATGTAACATATAGGAAAATATAAAGATCATTAAATATTTTATGGCACTATATATATAGTTGTTCAGTAATAGTAAAGACATGAAATTGGTATTCGAGAATTAAAACTAAATTCTATGTGTATATTTTTTTTCTTCTGAAAATGAAAAACAAAATTAAGTAATTCTTAGTAAAAATGATGATTTGGGAGTGAGTTTCATACAAAAACTATATGCAGTTCACTTGAGATAAGTCAAGGGAGAAACCAAAAATTAATTTTCAGGAGGGTTAGCAAATTTTTGTACGTACATAAAAAATTTATTATTGATCTTCTTGAAAATAATAATAATAATAATAATAAAATAGGTAAGAGTAATAATAGTAAGTAGTTGTGCATTATTAATGCAACATTTATCAGAATATATAAAGATCATTTAATATTTTAGTTGTACACTATATATAGTTGTTGAGTAATATAAAAGACATGAAATTGGTCTTCAAGAGTTATTACCAAATTGATATATTTGACAGGTTTCATAGTACTAGAGGTACTAATGTAGGTTAGCAAAGAATAAATTTGTTATAAAATTTATTGCGATTCTGATTTCTGAGCAAATGATGACACGTAAAGCTTATCGCTACAATAGGACGCTTCTCCAAATTTTATATTTTCTGTATTTAATAAATTAAAATTAAAAAGCTTTAGAGTTGCCTGAATGCTCTATCATTGCTCTGTAACTCTTATATGGAAATAAAAAAGTAATCTCGCTTCTATGTTTAAGTGTTTTTTGATGCTTGATTTTGACACTAACTACTCGTACGTGTAAAATATTAAAATAACTTAGAAGTCACATGTGATATGAGGGAATTGAATCAAATAAAAGGTAAAAAGTAATATTTAAAGTGGTTAAGAGGCTCTAAAGCGAATCCTACATCCATTGCTATTGTATTAATAAGAGAGAGTGATCAGGTCGCGTTCAACGAACTGAGTTACAGTTTAGAGAGAGAGAGAGAGAGAGAGAGCTATTTCATCGTAAAATAAGCTAATCCTCTCAAATGAGAGGGAAGTCAATTATTTATAGTGAGAAAGTTCAAGGTAATGATTATGAAAGTTGCAAGTGGGTAGGTGCTGTGCAAATCCTTTCTTTGTGTCCCATTGATCACCTGTCCGAGGGATTTCCTCGATTAAAGCAGGGTTTTGACTCGTGGGCGATCTTCAGTCGCTTGTTAGCCTGACACTCACCTACTGCATTGACATGAGTCATGCCACTTACGCTAGGCGCGACATGACCACACCTGGATGGCATAGAATCCTTCTGAACTCTGACTATCCTTTATTGATAAGGCTCCACGCCAGCCCTATTTTTTCTAGCATAATAAGTGTTAACTAAGTTTGTTATGCTATCTATGAGAGTTGCGAAAAGATTGAATCAACGGTAATGCTAGCAACTGTTTGGACTCTGTATTGTTCCTGTATAGCCGTGGACTCCAGAAGGTGTTTGTGGTGTGACATGTCATTTTCTTCTGTGTATATATGTTAGTTTGTTGTGTATTGGTTGTGAAAAAGGTTCATGGACAACTCTTCAGTGTATACAAACTGATAAACCCCAAATGGTTATATGGATTTTCTTCTGGTTATAACTTCATTTAAAAGCTATGATAGCTTGAGTGATGATACCCTCAAAGCCTGTTTTGTTAACTGTTCCCTATTTCTAGAGGATCAATATATTTCAAAAAAATGATGGCTGCGTTTGGATAATTATTTTTATCCATATTTTGAGTCTGATTTTGGGAAAAGTGTTTGTTTTATTATCTATATAATAGAATCCGGAAAACTCTTTTCCGACATTTTGCTGACAGCTTTTTGACCTTTTTGAATTTTTTCTGCAGACGCGTTCTCTTTTCTTCTTTCAAGCCTTCACCTGTTTTTTTTCAGTCCTTTTTCACGGTTCGTCATTTCTTCTTTCACGCTTCTTCATTTTTTCTTAGTATGGGTAATGAGCAAGTATATTATGATCGTTAAAACGGGATAGAATATGGGCGAAATAGAGAAGAACCGAGTCAACCATAATAAGGTATTATAGACAATATGACGACTGTACGGGATAACATAACGAATGCATTGTGGGCAACACAATGGACTATGTCGTAGTTGTTAATGGAGTATACGTGTAATAATGATTGTAAGGATTGATAATTAGTACTTTTGTCATATATGTATTAATGTGATATTTTTAAGCAATTGGATTAGTATTTGAAATTAATATGAGTTTTTGTTTTTTAATATATACGGGTGACAAAATTACCAATAAAATATTTAGTATTATTAAAATGTAACTTGATAAGTTATATATATAATAATACATTATTTTAATAAAACACAATAAAATATTATATTAATAAATCATTTATAAAAAAATATATTAATCAAATATTCAACACAAATATTAAGGTCAAAATACTCTACTAAACACATATTCTACAAATCTTATTCTCGTAATCATAACTCTATCCAACTATCCAATACTATCTCCAAAATCCTATCCAAAATAATAAACCAGATACACCCCATATTATCGAACTTTGGATTGGAGAAGGATTTCTAGACTATTTTGATAAGATAGGTTCTGCACGAAGTTATACTCCTATAGAGATGGTGCTTGTGTGTACTGCAGGTTTTGGTGTCCGTCAGTGGAGTTCGACCTGGTTAATTACATTGCTACATATAGCTCAAACGAGGCAAAAAATCTGTAGACTGAAGTGGCAGAAATTAAGTTTGAGATGCAACTTATGCAAGTGAAGGAGAAGAAGATTGAAGATTCCATTGATGGATTGATAATCATTGTCTTGTTTACAATTAAACCTACCTTAGTCATGCATATTTATTGCCCGCAATTACTTCAAAAATTGAAGCAAAACTTTTAGTATCTATTTGATAATTACTGTACTTTCTTTCTGAAAAGAAGTGTTATTCACAATCACACGATAGCTTAAACTTGCAATAGGCTCTTTCAAATGATAAAGGCCCAGCAGTAATGTTAAGTTCTCCTAACACTTGTACTTGAACCTCTCTGCTTCATTGTTTCAACAAATTTGTTGGTTTGTATAACTGATTCTTAGAATTGCTTTGCAGAAATGTCTATTAGATGGGTACGTACGCGAAGAAATTTTTACTTTGAAGATTTATTTAACAATATATGTATTGTTCTTGTCCAACTGTGGACTTCAAAAGAGTGCATACGGTTCAACTTGGACTTTAAAATAGTAGAAATTGTTATAGTGGATAATCTTATCACTTCACTTGGTTGTCATGGTAAGACCGTCCAATGATATGATAATTTATAGAGTTAGCTTTCTTAACCACTCATTATAGTAGTAGTTATTGATGAATCATACAAGCTAGTAATTAAACAATCATGCTAATAGTTGGATGAAAGAGCAAAATTTGACGCATATATGACAACATATGCCACTACTTTATTAGATGGTCTCAATACATTATCTAGATGAGGTGTTAAGGCCGTCACTTTACTTGGATGTTTACAGTACTTTCAGTCTTGGGTGTGAAAAAATGATCACTTTTGACTAGTGTAAGATGTTCTTGAACATGATCAAATTAAATAGTATGAAACTCTTTCATGTTGTGGCTTCCTATGGATTCACATGTATTATAAACTTAATATGCCTGTGGTTGTTGTTGTAGTTGCAGTCTTGTAGACGATTTTATTGTGTTTTTGGTAATAATTTTATTATATATAATATTTTATTTTGTTTTAGTTTTGTTTAAGTGTTTTTTAACCCCCACCTAATTGACCAATATCCCTAATTGCTAAATACACCTCCTCTATAATTAAACCAAAAAAAAAATTCTCTTTAAATCTCATTTAATACTGAAAGCAGCCCTCTAAGCTTAATTAGGTTTAATTTCCCTAATTTCAAACTTAATTAGGTTTAATTTCCCTAATCTCAAACTTAAACATATTTTTTATTAACATCCTTTTTTCCCAATTTTCTTCATATTCAGATTCATCCCATTGTGTGATTGTGTTTTCATGGTTTTAGTATTATATTTTCATCAAATAAATAAATATTTGAAATTAAAAAGGTTTCAATAATTGTTAAAATTTAGGGCTAGGGTATGAAAATTTTGGATTAGGGTTTATGTAAAATTAAAGGTTAAAAATTATAACAAAATATAAACTACAGTATGAATATATTTACAAATTATATTTAAACTTGTTAAAAATTATAACAAAAAACTTGTTAAAAATGGGAGATACTGATCAATTAAATGGGGGCTAAAAATCACTCCTCTTTTTGTCTTGGGATTTCCATTTGAGGAATGAATTATTTCCGTAGAAATGACAACAAAAACTCGGCCTAATTTGAGTTTTGATTCAATCCACCTGAAAAGGAGTTGGGGCTAATATTTAAAACCTATTGGGTTTGAAGTTTGTGGGGATAGCCCATTTTCCAATTAACATAATTTTTTAAACAAAATAAAATAAAATCTTGTAATGTGAATCGTCTCACTGTTTTTATTACCACATATCTTGTAATTGTCAATGCTTGAAAATTTTCTTTTTCAAAGGTTTATTTTATAATTAAATAATTTGGACATTAGAGAATTATTATATTACTTAAACATAGGTTAAAATGCATAATTGGATTGGATTGGTTTTGCATGGAGTCACTTAACAAATCCAATAACCAATCCAATCCAATTTGATCGGTTTGGATTGGATTGATTTGTTTGAGTGGGTCGGAACGGATTTTGAATTGGGGAAGCAATTTTTAGCCCCCATATAACCTCTCATCACTAGGCACACCCATTTAATATTCTAAAATCTCTTTTTAAACCACTTAATACCAAAATTTTCCTTTTAGACTTAAATAAGTTTTTTCTTTATTCCCATTTCCTAATTTTTTAATATTTAGATTATTTCCTATTTTATTTTGCCTAAGTTTTTAAAGATTTATTGAAATATAACAAGTACAATATAGCATGATATATATATATATATACAATTGTTTTGGATTAGTTTATAACTTCAAGTTTAAGAAGAACAAACATGCTTGGAGTGAATCATTTTACAGAAAAAAGAAAGATGAAGATATGAAAAATCATATTTTGGTTAACCAAAAAATTAAAATAAGATGGAGAAGTGATTATTTTTTTTAAAGCAATTTAAAAGGATAAACTATGAGTTTTAAGTATGATAAAAAAAAAAAAAAAATGAAAGGAAAATATAAAATAAAATAGGAGTGTACTTAGAATTTATGGTGTCTTTTACAATAATTTTATTTAAAGTTAAACTTGTCAAAATAAAAAAGGGGTTTTATCAATTTATGGACACTTTTTTCCAAAAACTAATTAGAAAATGATAAAAGTCTTAAAACACGCACAAAAAAAAAAAGGGACAAAATTCTGTTAGTTGAAGTTAAATTTAATGGAAAATGATGAAAGACATAAATGTCCCTTAAATAATATTTAAAGAAAAAAATTAAAAATTCCGATTATTAAAAAATTAAAAAATAAACAAAACTTTAATATTTAAAAGATAAATTTGTTAAAAAATGAAAAAAAAATCAACAAATATATTCTAATATTTTAAATTTTTATATATTAAAAATATTTTTAAAACAGAAAATAAGATAATTAAATAATTAAATAAACAAAAATATATTCTAAAGTTTAACAATCAATCATAATTTTAAAATAGTTTTAGAATTAAAAAAATCAGATAATTAAATAGTTAGAAAATTAAAATATAAAAAAAGGATGGCCAGCGGATTTTATTAATTATTTAATTATTTTTATCTAAATATGATTTTATAGTTTTAAAAATTATTTTTAAATTTTTAAATACTTAATAAAATGTTTGGATTTGTTGAATTACCTTCTTTAAAGTTAAATCTAACATTCTCTATGCGGTTTTGTCATTTTTTTTTTATGTGTTTTAAAACTTGTGTTCTTTTCTAATAAAACCCTAAAATAAAAAATAAAAAAATGGAGGCTACTGATAAAAAAAGACGGGGCTTAAGTAAAATATGTTAAACATGATATTCTTAATGTACCTTCAAGTTATACATATTTAAAATTATTGTTTAGAGTAAACAACATATTCCCACCCGAGATTTGGTGAAATCCTAAGCGGATAACCCTGGTTCCATTTATTCCAGATTTCCACCGTTAAACTAACTCCGTTTTCTTCATTTTAAGAGTGGAAGGCTAAAATAGTCTTTACGCTATTTTGAAATTGAAAGGACGTACAAAATGACTGTAAATAACCCCAAATCTCAAATTTCTCTCCACCTCTACCTCCACCTCTTCGTCTTCCGCTTTCCCTCATCTTTGCCAGCGTCGGATATTTTTCGGTCATTTTTGATGATGAAGCCCAGATCTAGCTATGACTATCCATCTCCCTCCTGCATTTCTCCATTTTTTTTTCTTCTTCACCACATGATTATGCCTTTCCCATGAGTGCAGGCCCTTCTTCCTCTTGATTCGAACGTCTTGACCCCCTACCACCACCATCCAATCCCCCAACCCCACCATACCGAAACCCCTCTATCCCCACCCCACAGATCTCGCAAATCAACGCTTGGCTGTACTCTGAAATCAATCCAACTGTCGACCATGTTGCCACTTTTTCAGCTTTTTCTCACTGAAAACCACCACCATCCGCCTCCCTAAACCTCCCACACCAAAACCCCACCCTTTCCTCAACTTAAATCATCCATCCTCACCTGGAAAATGCGTCGACCACAGTTGGGTTTTTTTACTCATCGTGCGACTGTCTCCAACCGAATTTTGGCTGCACTCACAAGCCTCTCCCCTTCAAAAACCCCAACCATCCTGACCACGATTGTCCGTCTTTTGCTGCCGAAACTCAACTTTGGGTTTTGTGAAATCAGTTGAAATTAGAGTTTATTGGATTGTGGAATTGATTTTCGATTTAGTTTCTTGTTTTTTTTTTTGTTTGATTTTTTATTTTGATTGCTGTGTTGGGAAAGAAGAAGGGCCGATTGTGGTGGTGATTTGGTCGGTTGGTGTTGGGAAAGAAGAAGGGTCAACTATGGTGGTGGTTTGGGATGGGGTAGTTTGGCCAGTTGTGGTGCCGGTTTGGGATAGGGTAGTTTGGCCAGTTGTGGTGCCGGTTTGGGATGAAGTGGTTTGGAATGGGCTGTGAAGAAGAGGAGGGGAGATGAAGACGAAGAAGGTCCAAGGGTAATTTGGTAAAGAAGACTTTGTCTCCCTGTCACAACCCATTTGTCACTAACAACGTCCATTTAAGGGTGGAAATCTGGAATTTATGAAACTAGGTGTACCAACATGAGATTTCACTAAACCTTGGGTAGGAACATGTTGTTTACTCTTCTTTTTTATTTTCAATTTGAACAATATATATAGGATTTTACTTTCAACATCATAAGTACAATTTTTAATGTAGGAAAAAAAATATAACTACAATCAATTTAAAAAAGATTGCTCAGCACAACTAAGCACATTAATTATTTTCTAGCCCCAATTTATGGTTTTCCAGTGAGAGATATGTATAGATAAAGGTCAATAACTCACAATTATACAATAATTGCAATGTTACAAAACAAAAACATAAATAAAATAAGTATTTAATTTAATAATTACTTTAATAAGCATTCTTTTTGTTAGAGTAGGTGAACTCTATCCAAAGTTAGATACCCATTTTAAAGTGCAGCAGAAGATTTTACCAAGCGGATTAATGGTTATCAAGTTTAAGCATAAATCAACATCCATAAGCAGTAAACATAAAGCACACCAGCATATACATAGTTCGGCTAAAACCACTCTTAGCCTACATCGATGGGACCTCATCCAGATCGAAGCAAATCCACTAAACAACAACCATTACAAGATATACTTCAAAGTTGATATTAACTATAACAAAGAGAACTCCTTGTTCTAATTACACTAAACACCACCCTTTGAATCTCTAATGTCTTATTGCTTCAAGGATCTCTTCACACTAGGAACACTCATGGACAACGCTTAAGCTCCACCCAAGCTTCACTCGCCAAAGAACATCTCCAGCTTCCATGGCTTGAACTCCTTTCAACCTCTTAGCGTAGGAACCAAGTTCCAGCAACAACAAACAATAAACAAAGATGAACAAAATGATTTAAGCATTAAACCATATGGAACATGTCAAAGAATAATCTCTTTAAATAATTTTAGAGCACAAACAAAATAATATCCAGGTTCAAAAGGACAAACAAACAAGGAAGAAGATGAACTTCCTTTTAGCTCAACAAAGATGAAGGATGATAAGTTGTTTGGCACAAAAACATATGGGGAACTTTTAAGAAATAAATCCTTTGAAAGTTTTAGAGAACAAAAAGAAATATCATAAAAAGGTTCACCAAAAAACGTCGTAAGAAGGGAGAAGATAAAGATCACTTTCATGCTCCTCAAATCTGTCCAGGTCAGCAGACAAAGGTTGACCAAAAGCTAGTCCAAAAGAGGAAACATTTCAGTTTTAGTTTAGGACCACAATAAAAGAGAAATAAAGCTGAATTTCCTTAGATCTTTGAAGGATATTAAGACACCTGTAAATGGTCCAAATGACAGCACAAAAGATGCCAAGAAAATATCTTAGTTGTTAAGTAAAAGTTGCAACAAGTGCCAAAGGATAGTTAGATATGTGATGCTAACACAAAAAAGAGTGTGCACACACTTGAAGATAAAATACAAAAAAATCTGAAAACATGTAAATGTTTGACATACATGTAACAACACACGCCAATATATATATATAATAAGAATATATATATATATATATATATATATATATATATATATATATATATATATATCTATATATATATATATTTAGATAGTTTGAGCTAGGAAAGGTCTTGTTCAAGCGCCTTATGAGTTGTAGAAAGGTAAGAAACCGATCTCTTTATTTCATGTGTTTGGATACAAAGGCTATATTTTGAATGATAAAGAGAATTTAGAGAGAGTTCTAGGAGTGATGAGGGAGTTTTCACTGGATTTCTTCTATAGCCGTGTATTCAGGATCTATAACATACTTTTTGAAAAAGTCTTAGAATCAATTAATGTTGTGTTTAATGATAAGAAGATTTTTTAGAATATTCACAAGAATGTGAATTCAAGAAATGTCTACTCCTCGTGTGCCCACACAAGATGGTGTGAACATATTGAATTACTTGAACCTAAGCCTTTGTCAAATGTGTTGTCGCCCACTTCTGGTGCTAAACAACTGGATATGCTCCATGCAAAGATTCATCCTCAGATTCATCATTGCAAAATGAAGGGATCGACCTAGTTGTTGATCTCTTGATGAGTATTAAAGGAGAAACCAAAGAAGAAAAGATCTACCAACATGGGTGACAGGCTTTTCGCAAGTATACGAAATCGTGCAAGTAGTAAAACTCAAGTAACGAGTGTCGAATCCCAAGAGAACTACCTACCAAGTACCAACTACTATATTTTATTGCATTTGATGAAACAGAATTTTATGAATGAATTTAATGAAAACAAAAACAAATTAAAACTAAAATAAGCAGAATTTAAAATACTTTGGTGAGAAATCAATATGACTAAACCTAGGGCACATATTTCACACCAGTTTAATCCTATGCATTGACATTATTGCTAACCTAATTCAGCTATTCTAAGGCCAAATTCCCTGATATTCCACTAACTTTTCTCAAACAATTACGAATTAACCCTTAAGCGACAACCCAAAATATCTCTAAGTTGGATTTAGGAGTTAAGAGATCATTAAGTTCTATAGAATTTACTAGAGCTTCACAGATCGCGGTAACCTATCCTAGCGTTCGCTTAATCTATGGTTTATTACCTTAGACAAATCAGGTTTCATCTCTCGATCTCAACCCAATCCATGATATCATTCAACTCTTGGATCCTTAAGAATTGAAAGCATTGCATATAATAAAACTTGAATTAAATGCTCAATTAGAATTACAAACAATTAAATCAACATTATTCATAAATTGGGCTACATCTTTAGCCCTAGAAAAGAGATTTGTTATAATTATAGTAATAAAAACAACCATTGTATTTAATAACATGAGTTCAAGAAAGAAAAATAGAAAAAAACTTCTCTAATCAGGTTACTTAGGAAAAGAATTAAATTCCTTAACCCACTCAAATTCGGATTAGAGAATGCAATAACCAAACAAGCCCGTGACCCATCGCTGTGGCGAGAGAAATGGTGGCTCTGATGATCCTTTTTTCCATCTCCAGAGTCCGTAAACTTCAGAATTGTGTGGAAGTCATCAACACAAAATTTGTAGCTCTTGAATAAGCTTTCCAACGCCATAAGAATCGTCAAATTATGATTACTACAGCTCAAGTTATGATCAAAACATCAAAGCATGCTCATCTTGAAAGATTTTCAGATTTTACGTTGTATTTTCGACGCGTCACAACTTTCTCGTTTCAACTCCGATTCTTGCACCATTTGTTCTACTCGCCACGAATTCCATCAACATCATCGTTTTCCTTCAAATATCGGTTTGAACCTGAAAATACTCAAAATACACCCGTGATCCCCGTAAAAGTATTTATGAAATAATCAATTCGAATTCTACAAATTAAACACATTTTTCCACAAATAATCCAATTAAATCACTAACAAAATGTATACTTTCAAGCTCTTATCACAACCCCCAACCAGCTTTTTGCTATTCCCTAGCAAACTAAGCGATAAAAAAGTCTCTAAGCTTGAAATAAAACAACCATTAAAACCTATATCTAAACTATCCTAAACCACTTCGTAGATGACTTGACACGATTGCATTTAGCGTATGCAACAAGCCTTTAAACCCTAGGTGGCCCTAGTTGGACGAGTTGTAGTCTCGTGAGGGTTTCCAGCGATGATACCCACAAACATCCCTATTACACTTAACCTGAACTCCAAAAATAAAAATAAACATAAAAGAAACTAAAACAAAAAAAAAAAAAAATTCTTGGATCAATTCATAAAGTTGTCTCAAAAAGCGCATATACACAAAACAAATAGAATAATTAAAAATCGCTACTAAACTCACAGACAATGCAAACATCAATTCCATTTTCGTTATCAACCCTAAAACATCCATACAACCACAAACTATTAGTCTACAAACTCGGATGGTTTTATGCATAACATTCTGAACAAAATTTTGATATCAGTATTCAGGTTATGACTTATATGTGAATCATGGAATCAAACTCCGTAGGCTCACTTTTCAAACCACTCCATAATGTAGAATTTCACATTACCTTGGATCAATAGGTCTTTGTAAAGGTTGTAACGTTAAGCTAGGGTATGAGTTCATGAAGGAATGAAAGGGAAATTAACAAAATAAAATTAAGAGACTTAATTTCATTCATTTTCTATTACTATCAACATAAACACTTCCCTTTACTAAGTAGTTCCCAACCTTATCGAGCTCTTTCTTTTTGACATAATATAAACCCATTTGTATAATTCCAAATCTTCACAATGCTTTTCAATGCCCGCTTTTCTTTTCTTTCTCTCTCTCTCTCTTTTTTTTTTTTTTTTTTAAATTTACAACAATAATAAAAAAAAGAGAGAAAACAACACATGCTCCATTGTAACGTCCCACTTGAGTACATAGTTAAGTTATGGTGTATTGCTTAAATGTTTATTGTTGTTTTTATTGGGTCGATATATTGTAATATTGGTTGGTTGGCCTTGTTGATTTGTTAAAGTTATTTTGCGAAAAATGTAGAGAAATCCCTTAAACTTTCATTAGGGTAAAATGGTCTTTTCACTCAAAATTAGTTGAACTGTGGGGAGTGAAAAGAGATAGAATTAATAGAGAATGCATTAAAATGAGGGCATTATTGTAATTGACTAAGGGACATAGATGGAATTTCCAAGAAAGAGCAAGGGCAAAGGGAAAGTGTGGTTTAAATTGAAGTGTTAAGGGTTTGAAACCCTCATTTTCGTTCATTCCACCCCCCACATCCTCCTCCTTTTTCTCTCAAATTTTCATTCACTTTTTCCAAGGAATTTGGGGCTTTTGAGTAGATTTTCATAGGGTTTTGATTCAAGGCATCAAAGGTAGGAATCAAGCTCTTTATCTATGATTTATTTGTGTAAAGTTTGAGTTCTTATGAAGTTTATGCTTAGGGTTAAGAGAAGATTGGAATCCAACAAGAATAGAGAGCTTAGGAGAGACTACTCAAGCAAAGGTAAGTAAATTCTACTCAAAATCCAACTCAAGCTAAATTTAAGAATTCAAGTGAGTTGAGATTTCTTCTAAATATGCATATGTTTTGATTATTGAGAAATTGAGATGAGATTGATGATGAATTATGCTTGTTGTTGGATATATTTGAATAGAGAAGTATATGTGATGATTTGATGATGGGTTGAAATTGAAGAATTAGAGAAATTTTTTGTGGAGTGTGTTTGCCATGTAGGTTGTGATGCTAAGAGAGTTTTTCTCTCATTTTGGATGGTTTGAGAACTAAATAGAATGATAATGAATAGGGTTTGTTTATGCACAATTATGTTTGATGAAATGCCTAAGTGAAAACATGTTACCAAACTGCCCTGTCACAGCCGTGACTTCCTGAGTGATTTTTGGGCATCTTACGGATTGAACTGGGTTTAGACCAAAACATAAAATTGTAGCCTGTCCTAAGCTTTAAAACAAGACCACAACCGTAGCAATCCAACGTGTATAACTCAAGTTATGCCTTCTTGGTGTGACCTGCGCAGAATGACAGTTTTGATGCAATATTGCATTTGTGCATTTCAAAAGTGCATTAAGTAAGAAACTTAAGCATGAACCATCCTTATGCATTAATTGTGCATTGAGAAGTAGTTTGAGAAAGAGTAGAGAACTTTGTGAATGGGCTACTCTAAAAGTAAAGAGAATGAGAAAATCTAAGAATGGGTTGGTGCTTTGTGAACTCCACCGGAAGTCACGAAGAGTGGGTTGGTACTTTGTGAACTCCAACCGGAATTCACGAAGAGTGGGTTGGTGCTTTGTGAACTCCACGGCCGTGCCTCCGGTAAGATGAGGCCGTGACATTCAAGTGAGAAAGAAGAGAAAATATGAGAAAGAAGAGAGAAACAGAAAGAGTAGAAGTCACGAGAGTGGGTGGGTGCTTTGTGATCTCCACTCAGCCGTGCCTCCGGTAAGATGAGGCCGTGACATACAACAGAAAGTTAAGAAAAGAGCTATGTGAAAGAGAAACAGAAAGAGAAAATAAATGAGATGAGAAGAGTGTAAGGAAAGAATTAAGAGAAGAGTTACGGGGATAGACGAGTAGAGGATTACTTACTGAGCATTATTTTGTGCTCACTCCGTTGTTTTCTTTGTGTTTGCAGGATCTAGGTGAGGACGCGGTCGGATGGGCATCGAGCGAGGAGTAATAGCTACACTGTCATCCACTGTTTTGATAACTTTTACTTATGATGCCTTACTTTGTATAAAGATGATTAAATGTATTAAAAGAAAATTGTGGGCCCATTTACTTTTGCTAATATAAATATATTTACTTGATGTATTTCTATACGTATCCTAGTATGAAGCAGTTATTACATTTTGGTATCAGAGCAAAGATTTTGGGATTTGACAGTGTACTATTCTCATCGCTCCGACGTCCGATAACCGACTGTGTGAGTTAATTCTTTCCTTACTAAAAGTGTTTCTCGAATTGATTAAATGTGGTTGTTTTGTAGATGAGGCGTAGTACCCGAAAGCGTGATAGGGTGTGATGAATAAGGAGAACCTTCTAACCGACCAAAAGCTACGCCCCCTCCCTTGTGAAGCTAGAGTTCGGGGGATTTGTACAGCAAGTTATGGCAGAAAGCAAGGGAGAGTTGGGAACCCCTTACAGGTACTACCAACCACTAATGTGGAAAGAGAACAACCGGTACCTCCCCCAGTACAGAAAAGAATCGAATCAATTTATGGTCTTCCCAGCCAACATCAACCGTCAGAGTTTAAGGGTACTATGGACCCGGTAGTAGCAGAAGAATGGTTTAAGTCCGTGGAACGTATAACAGCCTTGTTTCCCATGACGGACCGAGAGAAAATCCGGTTATGCGAGTTTCTTATTTCGGGGTGATGCCCGAATTTGGTGGGAATTAATAGAAGATACCCATGATGTGGTAGTGATGACTTGGAAGAATTCGACAAGAGTTTGAGGCCGAGTACAGGACAGAGGACCGAGTTCATGAGAAGGTCCAAGAATTTATCAGTTTGCAGCAGGGGTCTAGTACCATGAAGGAGTACTCAGTGAAATTCAATTCCCTGCAAGGTTGCACCGGAATAGGTAGTACTCCGGCATTGAGAAGAGACAAGTTGTACACGGGTTGAAGCCAGAGATAGCTCGGGATATAATGAGAGTTTGATCCCCCTCGAACTTATAGTGAAGCCGTGAGGCGGGCATTGAGGGCGGAAATATTTGAGAATAAAATTCCCCCAGTAGGTTGCTCGACAGGACCAAGTGAGCCATCTTCCGCCCCGCAGGAGAGAAATTTGAGGGTGTGAAAAGCAAAGAAAGAAGAATAATAAGAAGAAGTTTCAGTCTAGATAGAACAGAAGGAGTGGAGGAGTAAGCGCCCGGACGGAAGGGTTCCTCTTTGCCCTAAATGTGGGAGGAACCATTCAGGAGAGTGTTTGAGGGACCAGAGGGTGTGTTATAGGTGCCGACAGCCAGGGTACTTGATGAGAGATTGTAAAGTCCTCTTCCACCACCAGCACAGAGTTTGAGATACTACTAATGCAGAGTGTTTACAGTGGACAGGGTGAAGCAGAGGCTAGTCCATCAGCAGTTACTGGTCAATTATTATTCCATGCTATTCCTTATATGCCTTAATTGATTCAGGAGCCACTCATCTTTATATCTTATGGGATGATAGAAAGATTAGGTTTGAAATCTACTAGAGTGAGCCAACCCATTAAGATAGAGTTACCTGATGGGGTTAGTGTTCTGACGCAAGAGATGTTGTTAGAGAGAGTCCGTGGTGATCCAGGGTAGAGAGAATCAGATCTAATGTTTTTGATATGCCCGACTTTGATGTGATATTGGGCATGAATTTCCTAGGGAGGTATGGAGTAGAATTGATTGTCGGAAAAAGAAGCGAGATTCAACTCGATAGTGGAGACAAGTTTAGTTTTGGAGGGGCCATCAGTTGAGTATGCTGATTAGCAGTGTGAAGGCTAGAAAGATGTTGAGAAAGGGGTGTTCAGGATATATTGCCCATGTAGTGCAGGTGGTGATGTTCCACAGCCAGAGATTCAGAGGGTGCCAGTAGTTCAAGATTTTCTAGATGTGTTTCCGGAAGAGACCGGGCTTGCTCCAAAAGGGAGGTTGGTTTAGTATTGAACTAGCACCAGGAACAGCACCAATATCTAAAGCCCCCTATCGAATGGCCAGCAGAGTTCAGGAATTAAAGAAGCAACTCCAAGAGCTTGGATAAAGGCTTTATCCGATCGAGTCATTCTCCTTGGGGAGCTCCAATTTTGTTTGTGGAAAGAAAGATGGGTCACTACGGATGTGTATTGAATAGAGAGTTGAATAAAGTGACAGTGAAGAATAGTACCCCGCTACCTCATATTGATGATTTGTTAGATCAATTGAAAGGAGCCGCTGTGTTCTCTAAAATTGATTTGAGGTCAGGGTATCACAGGTAAGAGTGGCCGAGCAAGATATAGCCAAGACGCTTTCCGTACAAGGTATGGGCATTATGGTTTGTAGTGATGCCGTTTGGCTTGACTAATGCCCCAGTAGTTTTTATGGACTTGATGAACCGGGTATTCCATGATTATTTGGATCAGTTTATAGTGGTTTTCATTGACGATATCCTGATTTATTCTAAGTCAAGAGAAGAGCATGAGAAACACTGAGAATAGTGTTGCAACGGTTAAGGGAAAAGAAGCTGTATGCTAAATTCCTAAGTGTGAGTTTTGGCTTGATCAAGTGATATTTCTGGGCATACTGTGTCGAAGGAAGGGATTTCAGTGGATCCGAGTAAAGTGAAGGCAATCCTTGAATGGCAGAGGCCAAAACAAGTAAAAGAGGTTAGAAGTTTCTTAGGCCTAGAGGTTATTATCGGCGTTTGTAGCAGGGTTCGTCCAGTTGGCTAAACCATTGATAGCTCTTACTAAACAGAGAACTCCTTTTGTATGGAGAAGCATGTGAGAAGAGCTTCCAGGAGTTGAAGAAGAAGTTAACAACAGCTCCCGTGTAGTGCTACCAATGAGGGGTGTTAGATTATGACATTTATGCAGATGCCTCACTTCAAGGACTTGGTGCCGTATTAATGCAGTTAGGTAGGGTGATAGCATATGCCTCTCGGCAATTGAAAGAGTATGAGACGAGATACCCTACGCATGATTTAGAGTTGGCAGCCGTGGTCTTTGCATTAAAGATTTGGAGACATTACCTTTATGGTGCAAGAGTAATATCTACACCGATCATAAAAGTTTAAAGTATTTCTTTACTCAGAAGGAGCGATGAATATGAGACAGAGAAGGTGGTTAGAGTGGTTAAGGATTATGAGTGTGAGATCAAGTATCAACGGGGAAAGCAAATGTAGTAGCCGATGCCTTGAGTAGAAAGCTTATTTGTCCGGCTTACTAAGCAAAAAGAGTTGATAGAAGAATTGTGTAGAGAACAGATTGAAGTGATTCCAGGAAGGATACCAGGTTAGAGGTTCAGTCTACTTTACTAGAGGAAGTCAGAGTAAGAAGTGGCAATGAGTGGTGCAGAGAATAGTTCAGCAGTACATGAGGGCAAGGTAATGGAGTTCTACTTAAAGATGGTGTCCTCTATTTCAGGAATCGGTTGTGTATCCTCAAAATGATGAGTTAAGAAAGAGAATACTTACAGAGGCCCATGACACACCGTACACTGCTCATCCTGGAGCAACCAAGATGTATCAAGACGTAAAGAAAGGCTACTGGTGGCCAGGTATGAAGAAGGATATTGCAGAATTTGTAGCTAAGTGCCTGGTTTGTCAGCAGGTGAAAGCAGAACATCAACGCCATCAGGGTTACTTCAGCCGCTTAGTATCCCAGAATGGAAATGGGGAGCATTTCGATGGATTTTATTACAGGTCTCCCCCGAGTACACAGCGAGGGTATAATGCCATATGGGTGATTGTGGATAGGCTAACCAAGTCAGCCCATTTCCTTCCCGTAAAGGAGAGCACCACTACGGATCAATTGGCTCAGATTATACTAAGGAGATAGTTAGGTTACATGGTGTGCCCAAGACAATAGTGTCAGATAGAGATTCCAGGTTTGTTTCAGCTTTCTGGAATGAGTTTACAGAGGAATCTGGGTATACCCATTTAGCATTCAGTACCGCCTATCATCCTCAGACGGATGGCCAAACAAGAGAGAACGAATCAGGTGCTTGAGGATATGTTGAGGGCCTGTTGTATGGATTATAAAGTATCTTGGCATGGATGTTACCCTTAGTGAAGTTTGCCTACAACAATAGTTACCAGTCTACAATTAAGATGGCGCCTTACGAGGCCTTGTATGGTAGACGATGTAGGTCTCCAACAGTGGATGAGATAGGCGAAAAGGATGAGTTGAGTATCGCTCTTGGGCCAAAGAGACTCAGAAAATGATAGAGATGATAAGGTTAATTAGAAACAGAATGAAGCAAGCCCAAGATTGTCAGAAGAGTTATGCTGACTTGAAAGAAAAGAAGTTGAATTCCAAGTGGGTGATAAAGTGTTTCTGAAAGTTTCCCCCTACAAGTGAGTAATGCGCTTTGGAAGTAAAGGGAAGTTAGCACGAGATACGTAGGTCATTTGAGGTATTGCAACGAGTGGGAAAGGTGGCCTACGATTGGCACTACCACCTAGCATGGACAAGATACATGATGTTTTCCATGTCTCGATGCACGGAAGTACGTAAGTGATCCCTCCCATATCTTGAGAATAGAGGATGTTGACCTAGAAGAGACTTGTGTATGAAGAGCGGCAGTACAGATTTTAGACCGAAGGATTAAAGAGCTCCGGAATAAGAGCATTCCACTAGTAAAGTCCTTTGAGAAATCACAAGGTAGAAGAGGCCACTGGGAGGTAGAGCAAGACATGCAGAATCGTTACCCGGAGTTGTTTATGTGAATTTCGGGGACGAAATTCTTTTAAGGGGGGAGAATTGTGAACGCCCACTTGAGGTACATAGTTAAGTTATGGTGTATTGCTTAAATGTTTATTATTTGTTTTTATTTGGGTCGATATATTGTTAATATGGTTGGTTGGCCCTTAGTTGAATTTTTGTTAAAGTATTTTGCGAAAAATGTAGAGAAAATCCTAAACTTTCATAGGGTAAAATGGTCTTTCACTCAAAATTAGTTGAACTTGTGGGGAGTGAAAAGAGATAGAATTTAATAGAGAATGCATTAAAAAAGAGGGCATTATTGTAATTGACTAAGGGACACTAGATGGAATTTCCAAGAAAGAGCAAGGGGAAAATGGGAAAGTGTGGTTATAAATTGAAGTGTTAAGGGTTTGAAACCCTCATTTTCGTTCATTCCACCCCCCACACTCCTCCTCCTTTTTCTCAAATTTCATTCACTTTTCCAAGGAATGAGGGCTTTTGAGTAGATTTCTGGGTTTGATTCAAGGCATCAAAAGGTAAGGAATCAAGCTCTTATCTATGATTTATTTGTGTAAAGTGAGTTCTTATGAAGTTTATGCTTAGGGTTAAGAGAAGATTGGAACCAACAAGAATAGAGAGCTTAGGAGAGACTACTCAAGACAAGGTAAGTAAATCTACTCAAAATCCAATCAAGCTAAAATTTAAGAATTCCAGTGAGTTGAGATTTCTTCTAAATATGATATGTTTTGATTATTGAGAAATTGAGATGAGATTGTGATGAATTATGCTTGTTGTTGGATATATTGAATATGAGAAGTATATGTGATGATTTGATGATGGGTTGAAATTGGAAGAATTAGAGAAATTTTTGTGGAGTGTTTGCTTTGCATGAGGTATTGATGCTACAAGAGAGTTTTTCTCTCATTTTGGATGGTTTGAGAAATAAATAGAATGATAATTGAATTAGGGTTTGTTTATGCAAATTAATGTTTGATGAAATGCCTAAGTGAAAACATGTTACCAAACTGCCCTGTCACAGCCGTGACTTCCTGAGTGATTTTTGGGCTCTAGGATTGAACTGGGTTTAGACCAAAACATAAAAATTGTAGCCCTGTCTCTAAGCTTTAAAACAAGACCACAACCGTAGCAATCCAACGTGTATAACTCAAGTTATGCCTTCTTGAGTGTGACCTGCGCAGAATGACAGTTTTGATGCAATATTGCATTTTTGGCATTTCAAAAGTGCATTAAGTAAGAAACTTTAGCATGAACCATCCTTATGCATTAATTGTGCATTGAGAAGTAGTTTGAGAAAGAGTAGAGAACTTTGTGAATGGGCTACTCTAAAAGTAAAGAGAATGAGAAAACTAAGAATGGTTGGTGCTTTGTGAACCCAACCGGAAGTCACGAAGAGTGGGTTGGTACTTTGTGAACTCCAACGGAATTCACGAAGAGTGGGTTGGTGCTTTGTGAACTTCACCCGACCGTGCCTCCGGTAAGATGAGGCGTGACATCAAGTGAGAAAGAAAGAGAAAATGAGAAAGAAGAGAGAAACAGAAAGAGTAGAAGTCACGAAGAGTGGGTGGGTGCTTGTGATCTCCACTCAGCCGTGCCTCCGGTAAGAGAGGCCGTGACATACAACAGAAAGTTAATAGAAAAGAGCTATGTGAAAGAGAAACAGAAAGAGAAATAAATGAGATGAGAAGAGTGTAAGGAAAGAATTAAGAGAAAGAGTTACGGGGATAGACGAGTAGAGGATTTACTTACTGAGCATTATTTTGTGCTCACTCCGTTGTTTCTTTGTGTTTGCAGGATCTAGGTGAGGACGCGGTCGGATGGGCATCGACAAGCGAGGAGTAATAGCTACACTGTCCACTGTTTTTGATAACTTTTACTTATGATGCCTTACTTTGTATAAAGAATGATTAAATGTATTAAAAGAAAATGTGGGCCCATTTACTTTTGCTAATATAAATATATTTACTTGATGATTTCTATAGTATCCTAGTATGAAGCAGTTATACTACACTGATCTTACAAGCACTCCACGACCCCCAACCATTTCTTCGCATAAACTTGGGTTGTGGCAAAACTACACTCCTCACCAATACCAGTACTAAGCTTGAATAACAATTAAGTCTCTTAGGATAAAATGGGTAGGATTGTGTTTGGCTCATAATTAGGGTAGGGTAAAGATTAGTTCAAAGAAAGAAAAAGAAGGTTAAATTGTGTTTAAAAGGCTCAAAGGGTTAACTAGCGATGACAATAAACAAAGGTTGGCTTGAAAGGCTCAATTGGTCCAAAAACAGCCTAAATCATTTCCTAGTGTGATGTGAACTCAGGATTTCGCCTCAAGGGTTATCAAATAAGTTCTAGAGTTTGTGAGATCGAAAAAATTTCCATGAAATATTCACACATAAAACATTCTAAGTAAGTAAAATTAACCACTTTCAATCCAAAACCGCTAGGGTCTCAAACTAATGTCATTAATATCACAATCATCCATAATTAAAGGCAAAAATTAATGTCCTCTACTTGTTTCATGTTATTGCAATCATATTCCTATCATAGACATATAAATTAATCTAAGAGAAAAAAAACTCCCACAATAAAACAAAACAAAACAAAAAAAAAAAAAAAAAAAAAAAAAACTATAAAGAAAAACAAAATCTGCTCCCTAAATCCATATGTCTATAATTTGCACAAATGTGCGAATTCCTACCCCCAACCTTAAAATCACATTGTCCTCAATGTACAAATGTAATAAAAGGAAAAAGAGAAAAAGAAAAGCACCCCCTTTGCAATAGTGAAGTGCGAATACGCGTGACAATTCGATTACCAACTCGTTCATTCCATTGTTGCCTTTTAATTCTGTCAAAACAAAGAGCTTGCGGTGCCCTCATGAAACAACATCACATGTTCAATTTATGAATTTAGAGAAACAAACACAACATCAAAATTCTTACACTAAAATAAAAAAAAAAAAAAAAAAAAACATACTTGAAGATTAACACCTGCAAAATAACACACTAATCAATAAAAGAACAAAAAAAATAAAATAAAAAGCTTGGGTTGCCTCCCAAAAGCGCTTGGTTAAAGTCGTAAGCTTGACTTTTCATTTTCTTCAATCTGGATCATCTAGGAGAATCCAAGCCCTCGTATCCTTAATTTCACCATTCACATAGGGCTTTAATCGTTGTTCATCTACCATCTCAAAGTCAGCATCCATAGTCCTAGAGTTGACTAAACAATTCTCTAAGGGTGAACTATGATAGTTTTCTTCTAATTTTTTATTCACCATGTTATCAAGGATACTAATCTCAAAGCATGTGTCAAAGTTGGATGGACGCTTCTTAGTATCAAAAACATTAAACTCTACTTGCTCATCTTCTACCCTTAAGATTAGTTTCCCTTGATGAACATCTATCAATGCTCTACCCGTTGCCAGAAAAGGTCGTCCTAGGATTAAAGGCATTTCCCGATCTTCCTCCATGTCTAACACTATGAAATCTACTGGGAAAATCAGTTTGTCTACCTTAATTAAGACGTCTTCTACCACCCCTCTAGGATATGTTATTGATCTATCTGCTAATTGTATAGACATTGTGGTTGGCTTCACTTCTCCTAATCCAAGCTTCCTGTAGATGGAAAACGACATTAAGTTAATACTTGCCCCTAAATCACATAACACTTTATTAAATTAACAACCACCAATAATATAAGGGATAGTAAAACTCCTTGGATCTTGTAGTTTAGGTGGTAGTTTCTTTTGAATCAGCACGTTGCATTCCTCTGTGAGCATAACTTTCTCGTGTTCCTTGAATTTTCTCTTGTGTGTGAGGATTTCTTTCAGAAACTTCGCATACTTCGACATCTGTTCTAGCATATCAACAAAAGGGATATTAATATGTAAACTTCAAAACATGTCAATAAACTTACCGAATTGCTTATCGAGCTTCTGATTTTTCAACCGTTGTGGGTATGGAAGGGTTGCTTGGCTTGACGGAGGTTTCTGCTTAGATGCACGCTCATCGAGACCACAAGATTCATCGCTGCGGCGATTAGTTGAAATTTCTGATGAATTGTGAGCAAGATCACGTTCGCCGCTACCACCAGTATCATCGCCGCGGCGATCGTCCATGTTTCTGACGAGCTTCTCCACATTCTCATGATCGTTGCGGAGATCGGTATCATAACCGTGGCGATCGTCCTTCTGCTAAGCTTCCAGGCCTTGTTCTTTCCTCGGTTTTTCACCCTCTGAATTCTCTAACATTTGTCCACTCCTCAAAGTGATTGCATACATTCGTCCACTCCTCAAAGTGATTGCATGCACTTGTTCCTTGGGATTTTTCTCTGTATCGCTCGGCAAAACCCCTTGAACTCTTCCCGCTAATATGTTATGAATCTGCCCAATTTGAGTCTCAAGGTTCCTAATAGAGGCTGATTGATTTTGGACAAGGATGTCAGTCTTCTCAAACCTNGATGAGAAATGGTGGCTCTGATGATCCTTTTTTCCATCTCCAGAGTCCGTAAACTTCAGAATTTGGTGAAGTCATCAACACAAAATTTGTAGCTCTTTGAATAAGCTTTCCAACGCCATAAGAATCGTCAAATTATGATTACTACAGCTCAAGTTATGATCAAAACATCAAAGCATGCTCATCTTGAAAGATTTTCAGATTTTACGTTGTATTTTCGACGCGTCACAACTTTCTCGTTTCAACTCCGATTCTTGCACCATTTGTTCCTACTCGCCACGAATTCCATCAACATCATTCGTTTTCCTTCAAATATCGGTTTGAACCTGAAAATACTCAAAATACACCCGTGATCCCGTAAAAGGTATTTATGAAATAATCAATTCGAATTCTACAAATTAAACACATTTTTCCACAAATAATCCAATTAAATCACTAACAAAATGTATACTTTCAAGCTCTTATCACAACCCCCAACCAGCTTTTTGCTATTCCCTAGCAAACTAAGCGATAAAATAAGTCTCTAAGCTTGAAAATAAAACAACCAATTAAAACCTATATCTAAACTATCCTAAACCACTTTCGTAGATTGACACGATTGCATTTAGCGTATGCAACAAGCCTTTAAACCCCTAGGTGGCCCTAGTTGGACGAGTTGTAGTCTCGTGAGGGTTTCCAGCGATGATACCCACAAACATCCCTATTACACTTAACCTGAACTCCAAAAATAAAAATAAACATAAAAAGAACTAAAACAAAAAAAAAAAAAAATTCTTGGATCAATTCATAAAGTTGTCTCAAAAAGCGCATATACACAAAACAAATAGAATAATTAAAAATCGCCTAAACTCACAGACAATGCAAACATCAATTCCATTTTCGTTATCAACCCTAAAACATCCATACAACCACAAACTATTAGTCTACAAACTCGGATGGTTTTATGCATAACATTCATGAACAAAATTTTGATATCAGTATTCAGGTTATGACTTATATGTGAATCATGGAATCAAACTCCGTAGGCTCACTTTTCAAACCACTCTCCACTAATGTAGAATTTCACATTACCTTGGATCAATAGGTCTTTGTAAAGGTTGTAACGTTAAGCTAGGGTATGAGTTCATGAAGGAATGAAAAGGGAAATTAACAAAAATAAAATTAAGAGACTTAATTTTCATTCATTCTTATTACTATCATACATAAACACTTCCCTTTTTCACTAAGTAGCTTCCCAACCTTTATCGAGCTCTTTCTTTTTGACAATAATATAAACCCATTTGTATAATTCCAAATCTTCACAATGCTTTTCAATGCCCGCTTTTCTTTTCTTTCTCTAAATTCCTTAATCCCCACTCAAATTCGGATTAGGAAAATGCATAACCCAAACAAGCCGTGACCCATCGCTGTGGCTTACCTTAGACAAATCAGGTTTCATCTCTCGATCTCAACCCAACTCATGATATCATTCAACTCTTGGATCCTTAAGAATTGAAAGCATTATGCACAATAATAAAACTTAGAATTAAATGCTCAATAAGAATTAACAACAAATTAAATCAACACATATTCATAAATTGGGCTACATCTTTAGCCTTAGAAAAGAGATTTAGTTCATAATTACAGTAATAAAAACAACCATTGTATGTAATAACATGAGTTCAAGAAAGAAAAATAGAAAAACTTCTCTAATTTGTGAACGAGAATCGCAAGAATTCCGATCTCCAAAGTAGTAGCCGTCCTTTCTCCTCCTTCAAATCTCCCTTAAAAATAATTAAAAATCCTTATTTATAGTGCTAGGGTTTTCAGGTTACCTAGGAAAAGAATTAAAATCCTTAATCCACTCAAATTCGGATTAGGAGAATGCAATAACCCAAACAAGCCCGTGACCCATCGCTGTGGCAATGAGAAATGGTCGCTGCGATGATCGTTCTTTCCGTCCCCAGAGTCTGTGAACCTCAGAATTTGTGAAGTCATCAACACAAACTTTGTAGCTCTTTGAATAAGCTTTCCAACGCCATCAGAATCGTAGAATTCTGATTACTACAGCTCAAGTTATGATCGAAACATCGAAACATGCTCATCTTGAAGGATTTCCAGATTTTACGTTGTATTTTCGACGCGTCACAACTTTCTCGTTTCAATTCCGATTCTTGCACCGTTTGTTCCTACTCATCACAAATTCCATCAACATCATTCTTTTTCCTTCAAATATCAGTTTGAACTTGAAAATACTCAAAATACACTCGTGATCCGGTAAAAGGTATTTATGAAATAATCAATTCGAATTGTACAAATTAAACACATTTTTCCACAAATAATCCAATTAAATCACTAACAAAATGTATACTTTCAAGCTCTTATCAATGGGTTCAAAAAGCTCATCCACCTTCAACCACGGTATGAAACGTTGACAACTTTCCTTCTTGATCATAACTATGAATGAGGTAATGCCAACAAAACCCTCTTTATCAAACGTGCTAACAATGAAATCGTGTGTGCATAAATTTATGTTGATGATATTGTATTTGGTTTTGCATCTCATTCACATGCATTGAATTCATTAGTTTGATGAAAAACGAGTTTGAGATGAGTATGGTAGGGGAGTTGAATATGTTTCTTGGACTTCAAATTAAGCAAATGGAAAATGGCATGTTTTTTTCCCAATCAAAGTATGCTAGAAACATGTTGAAAAGATTTTGTCTAGAAAATGCAAAGCATGCTAGAACCCCTATGAGCGTTACCCTTAAATTGTCCAAAGATGAACATGATAAAAGGTAGACAATAAGATGTACCGAAGTATGATAGGAAGTCTTCTTTAATTACTTAACTACAAGTCGACTTGATATTTGCTTTAGTGTTGGTGTTTATGCTAGGTTCAAACTAATCCTTTTGAGTTGCACCTGAATGTAGTGAAAAGAATCATGAAATATGTTTCAGGTACGTGTGATTTTGGTTTTTGGTACTCATTTGTGAAAGGTATGAAGAAAAACAGAGGAGAACGAAGGAGAATAGATCTGAAATTGTTTTGAATATTCAACTTGTGGAAAGAGAAGTACAGTAGCAAGATACTTATAGTAAAATAGAGCAAAAACGTAAAATAGAAAGTTAACAGAATGCAAAACTGTTACAGCGGTAAAACCGACTTATCAACTTTTTAACAAACTTCTTAAACTGAATTAACAGTTTTAACAACCTCATTAAACAGTTTACTAACATCCTTCCTTAAATTAAACTATCTTAACTACCATTCAGTGTTTTACTGACATCTTTCTGTAAACCAAGCCACTTTTTTCGTCAAGCATACTAACTTCTAATTCTAAACTATGTTAGCAACATCACTCT
Organism: Pistacia vera; assembly: GCF_008641045.1. Taxonomy (NCBI): domain Eukaryota; kingdom Viridiplantae; phylum Streptophyta; class Magnoliopsida; order Sapindales; family Anacardiaceae; genus Pistacia; species Pistacia vera. Next base: position 1,081,488 of record NW_022196195.1, on the reverse strand, counting down.
CATTAACCTGATCCAACATTTCTTTTTAGTAAACTGATCTGACGAAGCTCCAGTATTAAACTAATCTGATAAAACACTAGTATTATCTTGCAGAGTCAATAGAGTCAATAGAGTCAATCTGAAACAGAGAGAGTTGATAACTCAGATTTCTTGGTCAGGGGAGATGACTTTAGAATCTGAGGTTTCCTGTGGAAGAGAGTAAACAACCGTAAGTTTATATCTGAGAGCTTCAAATCTCGTAGTGGACAAGGATTTGGTAAAAATGTCTACGGTTTGGTACTCTGTGGGGACATAACAAACTTTTAGCTTTTTGGTTGCAATTTGTTCTCTGATGTAGTACATATCTAACTCAATATGCTTTGTTCGAGCATGAAAAACTGGATTAGATTCAAGTGAGCCAGCACTTTAATTATCACACCATATAACAAGAACTTCAGGAAGATGCAGACCCATTTTAGTGAATAAACTATGAAACCAGGCTATTTCTGTTGCACCTTGAGCAAGAGCTCTATACTCAGCTTCAGTAGAAGATAGTGTCACTACTTTTTGTGTCCTGGAGCTCCATTGTAGCAAGTTAGATCCAAGGAATAAGCAGCAGCCACTGGTTGATCATCTGTCTTGAATACTTCCTGCCCAGTCAGCGTCAATGAAGCATTTAAGATGAAATCTTTGATTTTGGTGAACTTGACACCAAAATTTGAAATGCCTTTAATATATCGAAGAAGTCTTTTGCAAGCTTGCCAATGAAGTTGAGTGGGAGCTTTTAGAAATTGACTTAATTTGTTGACAGAAAATGCAATCTTAGGCTGGGATAGTGTGAGGTATTGTAGTGCACCAATGGTACTCCAGTAAAGAGATGGGTTGTCAAATGGCTCACTATCCTCAAATGTTAATTTGTTTCCTAATGCCATTGGGTGGAGCATGGTTTGGAGTCTGACATTCCAGTTTTAAGCAGTAAATCCCGTGCATATTTATCTTGACTTATATGTACTGCTGAATCTGTTCTTTGAACTTCAAATCCCAAAAAATACTTAAGAGAGCCCAAGGTTTTTAAGGCAAATTCAAGATTTAGTTTGTGCACAATATCTTGAACTAACTTATCATCACTTCCTGTCAATAATATGTCATCAACATAGACAACAACATACATAACCTGATTGTTGTGTCTGTAAATAAATAGACTAGGATCAGCTACTGAACAAAGAAAACCCCACTGCAAGAAGGCATTTTTGAGCTTCTCAAACCATGCCCGAGGGGCCTGCTTAAGTCCATAGAGTACCTTTACCAATTTACACACATGAAGAGCTTTTTATCATCAATGAAACCTTGTGGCTTAGTCATAAAAACTTTCTCACTAAGCTCTCCATTGAGGAAAGCGTTATTTACATCAACTTGCTGGATATCCTAACCATATGTGATAGCCAAGCTTAGAACAACTCGAATGGTCGAAGACTTGATAACAGGGCTAAAAGTTTCAAGATAATCAATCCCGAGGTTTTGTTGAAACCCTTTTGCAACAAGTCTATCTTTGAACCCTTGAATAGACCCATCAGAATTTTGTTTCACTCGAAAAACCCATTTACATCCAACCATGTTCATGTGTGGTTTAGCTGGAACAAGTTCCCAAGTATGGTTGGATATTAAAGCTTTGAACTCACTTTCCATGGCAACTTTCCAGGATGGATGAGATAGAGCTTCAGCTACACTCTTTGGTTCACTTGTATCTAGGTGCGAACTAGAGGAGACTAACATGGATATAGGAATTTTGGCTTTAGACCGAGTAACCATGGGTGAATATTTAATGAATGAGAATTATGGACTGTGGTATCAATGGTGGCATGAGTGGACTGGTGTTTAGGAAAAGGAAGATCTGCAACAAGATGAATGGATTCAGGAGAACTAGTAGAGTGGTCTGGTAATGTAGTGGGAGAGTTTGTAAGAGGCTGGATAGAGTATTCAGTAGGTTCAAGAACTGACGTATGTGTAGACTGTGGAGAAGACTCTATGAAAGGTGTATTTGGTAATGTACATACTAGGGGAATGTGAGGAAGATTCTTCTAAAGGATCAACAGTTAGTGTTTTATGTGAGGGAGATTCTACTAAGGAAGACGATGGAACTGAAGTATTAACAGATTTGGAAAGTGGACTGGACTATGATAATGGAGCTGCAGATGACCTTTGTTGACCAATTGTCAAAAAAACTAGTGAAGAAAAAGAAGACACAGGTGCAGTGGGCAAGGAAGGAATGACTCTAAAGGAGCTATTATCACAAGAGAGACACTGTGGAGACTGATTTGTTTTAGGACAGAATGTAGTAGTTTTGGTAGTTGCAAAAGGGAAATGGTTTTCATCAAATTTAGCACTTTTGACATATATAAATCTTGCCTTTAGAATCCATGCATTTGCATCCTTTGTGATGCATGCTATATCTTAAAATGTGCATGTGGTGGTGTGAAAATCAAACTTGTGTGAGTTATAAGGTCTAAGGTAAGGATAGATTGCACAACAAAAAACTTTAATACACTTATAATCTGGAATCTGTTTAAACAAAGTCTGAAATGGAGACAAACCAGATAGTACAGACATGGGCAGCCTATTTGTAAGGTAAACAGCAGTTTGGAAAGAAAGCCACCAAAATTTTAAGGGCATGTTAGCTTGAGCAAGGAGAGTTAGACCTTGTTCTACTAATTTTCTATGTTTCTTTCAACCTTTCCATTTTGTTGGTGGGTATAAGGACATGGATGCCTAAAAACAATCCTATGATCAAGAAAATATGGAACTAAACTCCTATATTCGCCTCCCCAATCTGTTTGGACACATTTTATGGTGGAGTTAAATTGTTTTTCTGCTAGAATATGAAATTGTTTGAAGATATGTTGAGTTTCTGATTTGTGTTTCAGTGGGAAAATCCAAGTGAATCGGCTATAGTCATCTAGGAATTGAATGTAATAACAAAAACCTTTAGGTGAGGGAATGGGAGAAGGTCCCCAAAGGTTTGAATGAATCAGTTCTAGGGGTTGAGAGGCTCTTGAATTGGTTCTAGGAAAAACTGATTGGTGAAGTTTACCAAATTGACATGCAGTGCAGAAATCAAAGGTGTGTAAAACAATGTTGTTTAGTTTTAAAATGTGCAGAATTTTGGAAAGAACATTTGCATTGGGGTGACCTAAATGTTTGTGCCACAATATTCCATTGGTTTTGGCAACAACAAGTAATTGAAATGTGTGTGTATTATTATCACTAGTAGCATTTACACAAGAGGATACATCTGCAAGAGACTTTAAAGACTCATTATAAGGACTTAAAGTTGGTTCACATTCTTTATTCTTACAAAAATCTGAAATTACAAAAGAAGAAGGCTGGGGTTGGACAGACTGATCTTGGTGTAGTGTTCCAGTTGAGGAGTTGAAGGCTGTGGCTGTAGGTTTTGCGGAATCATCAGGCAAGGTGAATTTTGGAGTGGCTGAGGTTTGAAGTTGATAAAGGCCATCCTTAAGTCTTCCTTGAAGAAGAACTACCTTGGATTGTTTGTCCTTAACAACAAATGGTCAGCAAATAATTCAACTATAACACCATTATCTTTAGTAAATCTAGATATACTTTATAGATTCTTGGTGATACTTGGGACACACAAGACATGCTTAAGATAAAGAGACTTAGATTGACATGGTAAATAAGTGAAACCAGTATGAGATATAGGTAGAAGCTCACCATTTCCAACCTGAAGCTGCTCATTTCCAGTGTAATTAGAGTTGACAGTGAGCTGAGAGAGATCAACTGTTACATGATCCGTAGCTCTTGAGTCCATGTATTAGGAGGCATCTTGGACAGTGGATGATGTAGCAACATAATTGGCAACAGAGTTGGTATAGTTTGGTGACTGTGTTTGAGTAAAAAATGCCTGATTGGAGGAGGTATGTGGTATAGTTGTGGAGGATTCATGATTTGTTTAAATCTGCCCAGATGATCCTGCGGGAAAGTGAGCTGATGTTGCATTATGGGCTATAGAATTAGTGTAAAATGGTGCTGAAAAACCAATTTGACCAGGCATTTGGTTTGAGAGGACACTAGCTGATATATTTGGATTATAGGTAGGCTGAGATGTGTTCTGAGGGGAGTATGGTGAACCTTGATAAACAACAGGTGGTCTGGGGTAATTAGGAACAAAATTCTGTCTGATCAGTGGATTGATATCTCCTGTATAATTTGTGTCAAACCTGTGATAACAATTGAGAGCCAAGTGTCCATTTTTACCACATACTTGGCATATAAATCTGCTTCTACCAGATCCACGCCTTCTTCCTCTGCCACCAAACTGTGGTGAGTAAAATTGGTGCTGTGGAACTGAGTTAACAAGATGGTTAGATCCAGGAACAAAGTGATTAGATCTATGAGCAACTAGAGGAGTACTTGAATTGTGGGATGCAAAACCAAGAGGTGACATAGTGTAAATCGAGACTGCTCACCATTGAAGGGGTGATTTTCACTATGATATTTCTTGTGACACTCACCAGTTGTAAGATTGGCAAGATTAACAGACCCACCTTGGAATTCATCACTAGATTAGCTTTTTCTAACCTTAACTCATACTTTTGTAGAATTTCTGTGCTTCCTGGACAGAAAGTGGATCAAGTCTAGACTCAAGTCTAGTAGTGATATTTACTACTGCAGCGTCATATTCAGAAGTTAGGCCATCAAGAATGTAGTTTAACAATTCTTCATCAGTGACTGTTATACCACTGGATGATAAAACTTTAGCAAATCCTTTCATTCTCATGAAGTAATCATGAATATTTAGATTATCTTTCCTTGTACTTTGTAATAAGTTCTTGATATGTAAGGTTTTAGATCTAGATTCAGTAAGGAACTCTTTTTCTAAAACAATCCACATTTTGGTAGAAAATTGACCCTTTGACACAACAGAAAACATTGATTCAGATATGGATCCAAGAAGCCAACTTACTAGTGATTTATCTGTCTTTTTCCACTGAACATAAGCTGGATTAGGTTTCTTTTCTGTAACTCCATAAGAACTTTCACTTTGGATCTTGATAAAGGGGGTTGGACATGAAATCAAACCGGTGAGATGTTCCCCCAGATCATGAGAACCTGCTACAAATAGAATCTGCGATTTCCAGAATCTGTAATTATCTCTGGTAAGTTTGGGAGAGATAACAGGTAGGGTTGAAGACGCCATGGCTGGAGATACTAAAGAACTTTCAGTTTCAGAAGTCAACTTGTGACTTGAGGTATTTTGATTGAGAGAGAATTGAGAGAGATCAACCATTTATGAAGTTTGTCAATGGCTCTGATACCATGTGAAAGGTATGAAGAAAAATAGAGGAGAATGAAGGAGAATAGATATGAAATTCTTTTGAATATTCAACTTGTTGTAAGAGAAGTACAGTAGCAAGATACTTATAGTAAAATAGAGCAAAAACGTAAAACAGAAAGTTAACAGAATACAAAACTGTTACAGTGGTAAAACTGACTTAACAACTTTTTAACAAACTTCTTAAACTAACTTAACAACTTTAACAACCTCATTAAATAGTTTACTAACATCATTTGATTCTAACAATTGCTTGGTTGGATATAGTGATACAGATTGGGCATGAAGTTTGGATGATTGAAAAAGTACTTCAGGTGGATGTTTCTATTTTGGAAACAACCTTGTCACATGGTACAACAAGAAGCAAAATGCAATCTCTTTATCCACTGTCCAGGCTAAGTATGTTGCCGCAGGGAGTTGTTGTACTCAAATTTTATGGTTAAAGCAAATGTTGAATGATTATGGTGTTGATCAAGATTGTGTGACAATTTTTTGTGATAACATGAGTGCCATTAACATCTCTAAGAATCTAGTCTAGCATTCCAATACTAAGCACATTTACATAGACATCACTTCATTAGAGAGCTAGTTGAGGAAAATATCATTGCACTTGCTCATGTGAACACAAAATACCAATTGGCTGATTTATTTATAAAAGCACTTGACTATGACACTTTTGTTTTCTTGAGGAAGTCCGTTGGACTACTTCAATTTGAGTAGTTTCTGTTTGATGAATAAAGCATGAACATGCTACTTTTATGTTTGTTTGTCAAGTCCTCTGATCTGTGCTAGCACCCTAGTTGTCATTTATTTTCTCTTGTCTGTGTGCTAACTCTGGTATGTTGTGTCCATTGAGACTCTTTCTATAACATGACCTTATCTCATCATGAGTTGTTTGTCCATTCTTGTCACCATTATGAAAGAGTTACCTTGCCCAAAGTGTGAAAATTATTTTAAGTAATTTTCTGATTTATAGAGACCTCTATATTTTAGAAAACCTACCATTAAGAAGACTACATTCTTGCAAGTGTGAAAACTACATTTTGTTTATGTTTTGAGAGTTATTTGCCCTTTGTTTAAAATGAAAAGAAAATCATCAAATCTTTTTTTTTCTATGCTAAAAAAGAAAAATGCAAAATATTGTAGGGCATGAGGGAATGGGGGGTTTCTCTTGCTAAATTTTAAATTGACAAATGTGTCATTTAACCCCCTTGAGGACACTATCACACACTTAGACAAACTCTTGTGACTTTATCTCTCTTGTGTGTGATTGAGGAAATATTGTTTTGATTGCATTATGTTGACAATTTCCTTATGAGTTTTGGAACCTTATAAGATTGGAAATTTGATTTATTAGGATGATTTGCATAGATTGATTGTCTTGACCTTAAAAAATTCATGTGAAGCATTTCATCATTGTAAATTTATGTTTTTAAAATTGTTCAATAAAGTCAGGTCTTTTGAAAATTTTTTGATGTTCTTTTGTAATGTTATGTGCTCACACGATTGCATGTGTATACGTACTTAGGATAGAGTTCTATTTTTGGTATAACTCTCTTTACGGACTCAAAATCACCACTTGCCATAAATTCTTGCCCTAATCTTTTTCGTGTTAGTCTTCATGTTCTAAACCCTATTGTGTTGCCTGTTTTCTCTGTTCTTCACGATTTTCTATCAAACGTTTCCTTGATTTTTTTTTTGTTTTCTCACATGGATTCGAAGGAAGAAAGCAATTGAGAACCCAAAAAGAAAGGCCATAAAGGAATTACTCAAGAAAGGATTTCAAGACTTGAAGAAATTCAACAAGAAAAAGGCAACGAAAGAGAAAACGCCATCAGAGTCTAATTCAACCACACCAGAGGAGTCCTACGAGGAAGAAACTAGCCATTCATCCTCACCTATCTCTTCCCCTGTTTCCAGTGATCACCAGGACTCTGTGCACTTATCGGAGAGTTTCCCCCCACCTTACCAGAAAAATCCCTTTCAGTGTCTGACAACGCCTTAAACAACACTCCAATTGCCACTCTCAAATCATGCAAGGGTGCTCCTGCAAAAGTTGCTCCATCAAAGCCCTTGACTCCAACAAAGATGGCGAAGAAGAAAGGAAAGGCAATCATGGAAAAGTCTTCAACTGGTAAAATCTCTCATTTTGTTTTGCCTACTGCTAATATTAGATTTAAGAGCCAGATTGTCAAAAAGACAATTTTGAGTGAGGCAAATGTTAAGTTAGAAGATTTTAAAGAATTCCATGGCATGATGAAGAAAAGAAAATGGCTTAGTACTGTCATGAGTCTGACTGCACCCATTCAAACTCAATTTTGGCCTTGACAATGTTAAACCAAACTCTAATGTGCATAATGATAGAGTTTACATTAGAGGACGTTGGGTTCTGTTCAATGAAGATGTTGTTAGGGATGCTCTAGGTCTGAAAAAGAGTAAGGAGAATTTTGACTTGACCAGTTTAGAATCAGACAAAATTGTTAAGGTAATAACTAGTGGTTCGATTGCTATATGACCTAGAAGTGGTGTTCTTTAGTAGAGTGCACTCACACCTTTTTACAAATTGTTGTTTAAGATCTCTTTAATGCACAATTCACCTATTAGACTAGAAAGAGCACAACTTTTGTATGGGATTACGCAAGGGGAGAAAATCAACTTAGTTGTATTGATCTTCACAAGTGTTAGTGTGGTAGCACAATCCACTTATTCTCTCTAGATTTATCCTTTCCTTCATTGATTTACAAAATCTTCTCTACCTATAAGGCCAAATTTTATGAAGTGAAACCCTTATTAAAGATAGAGACTGTCACCAAGAAGTCTTTTAGACAACCATTAGGGAACTTGCCTTCCACCTCCTCGGGTGAACACTTTAGGACTAACACTTGGTAGTCTAAGCTTTTTGTTGTTATGTAGGATTTGGAGACATCCATGGTGACTATTCTTCAATATGTGAAGGAAATTCACCTTTCCTTTAGTGCTTGGATGGACAAGATGGAGACTGAAATGAAGAAAAAATAAAAAAAGAAGAGGAAGAAGAAACATGCTTCTCTTGTTCTGACTAAGCCTGCTGATCAGAAGGAGGTTACTCCTATTGCTCTTGTTGTTCCTATTGCTCTCTGCTAAGCATTCTGCAACTGTCATTCAAGAAGAACAAGCTGTTCATGAAGAAGAACAACCTAAAGATATAGCTGCTCAAGACAAGGCACAACATTCTGAAGAAGAGGATGCTTCTCATGTGCGTACTAAAGATGTCCCTTCTTCACCAGTCAAAGAAAAAACCCCTCTAGTCCATGATGAAGCTATTGACACTTCCTCTATTGTTGTTCCCAATGTTCAAGTGGAGGACTCTCATGTCACCATTATTGCTCCTCTGAAGCGCATAATCAAGAGGAAAACCAGTCACATATCGCTACCCTATCAGAAGTCTTCAAGACTTATGAACAAAGAAGGGAGTAAGCTTTATAGGGAGTGAACTTAATTTTTTGTTTGTTTTTGTTTTGATAAACTTTAAACTGCTTTGCTGATGACTCTCCATGATGGATTTTGTTATTTTCTTTATGCTGTTTTTGTTATGTTTCTGCAAAACCTTTCTAGTTATTTTATCTTTATGTTTTATTGGCTAACCTTGTGTTCATTCATGTATTGTTTTTGGTTCTTTTGTTGGTATGTTTGTTCTTGCAAATCTGCAGGTTTGATTGGTTGATTGAAACAAATTGGTACTTAATCTCTTTTGTTATGTTCTTTGTTCATAAGTTTGACAAAAGGGGAGAATGTGGAATACCCATATTTGTCAAACTATGAGTTGTGTGTGCACAATAGTTATGTGTTCACATTTGTTGCCAATCTTATGATTTGGCTTGTTTCTTTTGTTGTGTGTGTGCATATCAGTTTTGCGTGCACACTGGTTGCTAGAATTGTGTCTTGGCTTGTTTTATTTCAAGTGTGTGTGCATAATAGTTTGTGCTTACACTTTCACTTTAGACATTTGCAACTCAACATGAGTTGCATGTTTGATAAAGTGAAAAAGATATTGTTTATCTTTGTCTCTTACTTTTTAGGACCTTTTTATATGCTTCATGGTATCCTTAAATGGTCCCAGGGAATCAAGTTTCTTTTCCCGATATGGTTTGTGGTCCAAACCAAAAGAAGGAACACTTTCCTTATTTGGACAAACATGGGCCAGCCCCTTGTTGGTTGACGTGGTACTATAGCGTTGAGAAAAAAATCCTTCATTTTATAATATCCTTTCTTGTGTATATGAATCTAACCTTTTGATCTTTTATTTTCATTATACTTTGAATTTCCTTAGAGTATTCTTTCTCTTAAGGTTCACAGGTTCATTTCCATTTTCTGCCAAAACCTCACCATATCAAACATTGTATTGATGGCTCTTGGAACGTGGTTCCTTTGTTGATGCTGGTGTGTGGTGTTAGTGCTTGAAGCTTGGTGGTTCACAAGCTGTTCTTGGGTGTGTTCCCGATGTGAAGAAGGTCCAAGGAGTTGTTGCACGTTAAAGATTCAAAGTGTGGTGCTAAGTGTAAAGTTGAAATGGAGTTCTTTTTATTGTATCTTAGATAAACTTTGAACTATATCTTGTAATGTGTTTTTAACTTAGTAGATTCGTTCAATTTGGACAAGGTCTCATGGATGCAGGCTAAAAGTGGATTTAGTTGAACCATGTATGTGATTGTGTTCTTTATTTTCCGCACTTCTGTTTGATGTGGTTAAACTGGAAATGTCTTAATCAACTTGGTAATAATTCCACTACAATTAAAATGGGTAACCACACACTAAAGTGAGTTAACCAACAACTCTCTCCCCAACAATAACAATCTTTTCGGACAAGGTTTTCTTTTGCTTCAACAAGGTTGCATTTTCAATTCCAAGAGATTACAACTTCTTCACAACTTTTAACCATTTATCATACATCTTATCACATGCTTCTTCTTGTTCAGCATAGATGTCAATAGTGTCATCCGAAGACTCACTCTTATCATCATGTTGATTCACAGTAAAAGCAAGAACATTCTCATCATCACTAGACCTATCTTCCTCACTCTCTTCTTGACCATTCTCACTCAAACTTGCAGCCATAGCCTTACCTTTCTTCTTTTTCAGTGTGTTAGCACACTTAGATTGTATATGCTCAAACCCCTCACATTCAAAGCACTTGATACCCTTATTTTTCATTTCTTTATCTTTCGATTTTTTTTTTTTAAAGGAATCAGTGGTTTGCTAGTCATAAAACTTTTTCACAAAAAGTTTTCTACCATTTCCACTTTCAAAAGGCTTTTCGTGTTTTTCTTCAAAAACTTTGCAAAATTTTTTGTAAGTAAAGCACAACTTTCATCATCCAAACCACTTGAATCCACTTTTTCAAAAAGTTCAAAATCTACCTCATGTTTGAGAGCTAAACCTTTGCTCGGTTTTTGTTTATCCCATCATTTCAGGTTTAGTTCATAGGTTTGGAGAGAGCCAATGAGTTCATCAATGTCTATAACATCCACATCGCGACATTCTTCAATGGTGGTCACTTTTGACAAGAATCTATTGGGAAGAGAGCAAAGAACTTTCCTGATAAATTCAACTTTAGAATAGATTTTTCCCAAAGCAAAACATTCATTAGAAACATCGCAAACTCTACAATAAAAATCAGTGATAGTCTTATCTTCATGCATATTCAAATTTTAAAAATCAGTCACTAATCTTCTAAGTCTATTTTGTTTAACAGCACTAGTGACTTCATTTTTGACTTGAAGCCTATCCCAAACATCCTTGTCAAGCTCATAATTAGCTATGACTTTCATTTGATTCACATTAACAGCATTGAAAAGAGCATGAATGGCTTTAGAGTTATAAGTTGTAAGAGTTAACTCAGTCGTGGTCCAATCAACAATGGGTTTTTGGCCTAGACACTTCATTTTTAACAATAACCAGGACTGTCCAACCATTCACAACCATGGACCAGACTTTTTCATCTATAGACTTAAGAAAAGCATGTATCCTAGGTCTCCATGTATAGTAGTTAGGACGTTCTAACAAAGGTGGTCTATGACCAGACCCTTCTTCAGTGAAGAAACTCATGGTGAAAAACAATTAGACAGATGCTAATACAGCAAATGGAAGTGCACACACATACATGCAGCAGATCTAAAACAAAACACAACAACAAATCAGATTTTGTCCAAACACAAGACCAATCAGATGCACACAAAAACAAGCAAAATGGGTAAGGATCAATTGAAGCAACTTATCAAAACAAGCTCTGCTACCACTTGTTATAGTTGGTGAACTCTATTCAATGTTAGATACCCATTTTTAAAGTGTAGCATAAGATTTTACCAAGTTGATTAATGGTTATCAAGTTTAAGCATAAATCAACATCCATAAGCAGTAAACATAAAGCACACCAGCATATACATGGTTCGGATAAAACCACTATTAGCCTACATCTATGGGAACTAATCCAGATCAAAGCAAATCCACTAAGCAACAAACATTACAAGATATAGTTCAAAGTTGATTTTAGCTACGGTAAAGAGAACTCCTTGTTTTAGTTACACTAAACACCACCATTTGAATCTCTGATGTCTTGTTGGTCCAAGGATCTCTTCACACTAGGAACACTCTTGGACAACACTTGAGCTCCACCCAAGCTTCACTCATCGAAGAATACCTCCAGCTTCCACGGCTTGAACTCCTTTCAAGCTTTTAGCGTAGGAACCAAGTTCCAGCAACAACAAACAATAAACAAAGATGAACAAAATGATTTAAGCATTAAACCATATATGAAACTTGTCAAGGAATAATCTCTCTAAAGAATTTCAGAGCATAAACATAATAATATCCAGGTTCAAAAAGGCAAACAAACAAGGAAGATGATGAACTTCCTTTTAGCTTAACAAAGATGAAGGATGATAAGTTGTTGGGCACAAAAACATGTGGGGAATATTTAAGAAATAAACCCTTTGAAAGTTTCAGAGAACAAAAAGAAATATCATAAAAAGGTTCACCAAAAAATGTCACAAGAAGGGAGAAGATAAAAGCCAATTTTGTGCTCTTTAAATTTGTCCAGGTTAGCAGACAAAGGCTGACGAAAAGGTGGGCCAAAAGAGGAAACATTTCAGCTTTAGTTTAGGACCACAACAAAAGAGAAATAAAGCTGAATTTCCTTGGACCTTTGAAGGATATTAAGACACCTGTAAATGGTCCAAATGACAGCTTAAAAGATGCCAAGAAAATATCTTAGTTGTTAAGTAAAACTTGCAACATGTGCCAAAGGATAGTCTGACATGCAATGCTATCATAGAAAAAGAATGTGCACACACTTGAAGATAAAATGTGAAAAAATCTGAAACATGTAAATGTCTGACATATATGTACACACACACAATATATATAAGTTTGACAAAATTATTCAACACTTTTTTTTTTTCGAAGAAGTTATAAAAAACCGATTTATTAATTTATTTAGGGAGAACGATTAACTTATCTAATCAATAAATTTTGTGGGGTTTTCATATCTTGAATCATGATCCAAGGGTTGATATAGGAACCACAAAAAAATCGCTTGAATTGGGGCTAGATGAGGATAAGGATGCTACAAAAGGGATGGCCTTACATATGTAAATTTTGTATGCAAGTTTGAAATATTAAATGATGTAATATCACTCTTATATTGTGGATTTATTACCTATAGATAATTTATTTATTATTTGGAAAAGAAAAAACAAGTTAATATAATAATTATTCATAATAATGACTGTTTTGGGAGTTTCATAAAAAAAAAAAAAGAGATAAATTAAAGAGAATAATAATTTAATTTTTAATATGACAAAAATGAATGAATTTCAACTTATATTTAAGATTAAACATGAATTCAAATATTTTGTAAAGAACAATATTATGAAATAAAGGAGTGACTTAAAAACGATACAATTACTTTTCTTGGATTAATTTGTTAGGATGTGGCATATTAGATTTTTTGTATTCAAGAAAAATTACATTAATATATTTATTTAACATAATTTTATATTAGTTGTGAAAGTTTTAAGGAGGTTACCAAGTGATTAAAACTTATGCTGAATGAATTGCTTGTTCATATTGTGAACAAGAGTTGTTCAAAGCATAAATGAAACATCCATCAAGGCAAGAAAAGAACGCCCTCATTTTTACATGGTTCGGCAACATGTCTACATCCATGGGACTAAGTCCAGAAGAAGCAAATCCACTATGTAAACTTATGAGTTCAAATACAAAGCAAGAAAATCATAGTTGTAAAACACTCCTTGTTTTCAACACATCAATCTTCTCTTCTTCGATTGAACTTCAAGCCACCATAGCAAGCTTCACACATGAGGCCACCAGGTCGCACTTGAGCTCCTCTCAAGTTTCAACAACGAAGAATCAACTTTGGAACAGCAGCTTGCACACATCCAAGCATCAACATGGAATCATGTTCCAGAATCGTCACAACAAAGACAATGTAAGAGAAGGTAATTTTAAGCCTACCAAATCATATGAGAAACCTTAGACCAATGAAAAAACCTCAGAGGATATTTACTGATGAATTAGAGGCAAATAGGTTTCTTAAGGAAGACGCAGAAAAATATGAATTTATAGAGAAACATGCGCCAAGGGTTAGGGGACAAAAAAGTTAAAGTAAAATTTTTGTGTTTTGCTTTTTAGAAAAAAAAAAAAAAAACTTTGGGACCAAAAACAAAGCAAAAGAACTTTTCTGGTACATCAAATTATATGAGGACAAGTGTAAATGAACCACAACAAATATCTTAGAAGAGAATATATTTTCTTTTTTGCAAATCAAGTGCGATATGTGTTTTGTGAAAAAAATATCTACCAGATGCGTTGTGACTACACAAACTCTGAAGTGCCCACACGAGGACATAAATTGACAAAAATACTTACAAGTTGCATAGAATATTTATTTATATTATTTAAAATATTTTTAGTTATAATTAACTGGCTCATACGTTTTAAACATGAAAATAATCATGAGTAAGTATGATGTAAAATTTATATATGAAGCCAATAATTATCGATTCATAAAAAGGACACGAGACTTTTAATCATATCCTTTGATTTCGGGAAGTTTCAAAAGGTAAAATCAATATAGATAGGCATGCAGTATATAGATCAAACTGCAATTCTTTTTTTTATTTCGTTAAATTGTAAAATAGGACATTATTTTATTTGTACACAACTATTTGCAGTTTTTTTTTTTTTTTTAATTAATACAACATTCTAATTTATATATTATAAATAGATGTTAAAGAACTCGTGAGAGATGTCGATAGGTGATAATAACTCTGAAACGAAGCTAGAATTTAGATTGATTTGGGAGACTTAGAGGTGAAACCCATGTTGAAGAGTTGCTTCCCAAACTTTGTGAATATTGGAGATGGAATTTCCACATTCATGCTCTTTCCATCCTTCTAAGCCGTGCACTATCCCTCCAATTCGCCATGCACTCATCACCCTTCTTGGCAACCAATTCTATTCCATTTTTAATGTAAACTTTAAATTAGTAAAATAAATAATTAAGAGAACTTAAACTAAATTTGGTTGATATAAACCACTAACCTCACAGGAGTCAACATTCTCAAGAGCCAAAGGAGTTGCCATTGTTGGTGTACAGTGATAGAAGCAATCTTTTCTTATTTTCTTTGGTGGGAATTGTGAGAATGGAATGAATATTATTCCCTTTTTTGCCTTCATTTGTTGTCCTTTAGTCAATCCATCTCCCACTAACCATATCTATAAAAGTTATAGGAAAAAACCAACACTTTATGTTAGTAAGAGTTAGAAAATGGTTAGTTAAGTAACCTATAGACTGAGTTAGTTAGCTACTATTATGCGTTAGTCAGCTACTGTTATAAGCACTATAAAAGTGCATTTACTGTACAAAACTTCAGTAACAAAAAAACGTGAGAATTTTCAGAACCTTCTCTTTACTTTGCTCTGTATTTTTTCTCTCTATTTTCTCTCAAAACTCTCATGGTATCAGAGCTGTCGACTAACGTCAAAGATGGCTGATCCTTCTCAATTCTCCTTCAATCAAAATAAATCAGATATCAAATCTATCATTGAGCTCGTTAATTCTACAAACACTTATCAATGTCTTCTTCTTCTCTTCCTGTAATTTCCCCCAAATTAACTAGGGATAATTACAGATTCTAGAAATCACAAGTTATATTCGCTGTGGGCTCCCATGACTTAGAGGAGCATCTTACTGGACTGGTTTTATGTCTAGCACTGTTCGTTAAAGTTCCAATTGAAGGCATTGAGGGGTCGACAGAGAAGAAGTCTAATCCAGCGTATAATCAATGGAAGAAGACAGACAAGCTATTAGTAAGTTGGATTCTTGGATCTATATCAGAATCTATGTTCTTAGTAGTGTCTAAGTGTCAATTTTCTGCTGATATGTGGATTGCATTGGAAAAAAAGTTTCTTACGAAATCTAGAACTAAACTATGCACATTAAGAGTTTGCTGCAAAACACTAAGAAAGATAATCTTAGTATCAATGAATATTTCGTAAAAATGAAAGGATTAGCTGAAATGTTGTCAGCTAGTGGAAGTTTAATTTCTAATGAAGAACTAATGAACTACATTCTTGATGGTTTAAGTTTTGAGTATGATGCCGATGTAGTAAATATTGCTACAAGATTGGAGTCTAGGATAGATCCTATTTCTGTTCAGGAAGCACATATTATTTTGAAAAAAAATGAGCTCAGGTTAGAAAGAGCAAATCTAGTTGCAAATTCTGTTG
Source organism: Pistacia vera (assembly GCF_008641045.1). NCBI lineage: Eukaryota > Viridiplantae > Streptophyta > Magnoliopsida > Sapindales > Anacardiaceae > Pistacia > Pistacia vera. The sequence goes on along the minus strand of NW_022196195.1, from coordinate 1,065,368 downwards.
TCAGCACTGAGTTTCATGGAGGCTCAATCCACTTTGTTAATCTCACTACTGATACAACTCAAACAAAATATCAGAGTGAACAGTCCTCGCCCAATACTGGACAACATCAGTTTTCACCTATACAGAACCCTAATCTCTCCTCCCATAATTTTGCTCCTCATCAACCTGGTACTGGTTTCAATCAGTCTATGAACTCAACACCACAGAATCACTTTTATCCCTCACAATTCACTGGTGCTATGGGAAGAGGCAGAGGAGCTTGAAGAGGCAGAGTTATATGCCAAGTGTGTGGAAAAAGTGGACACCTTGCACTGAATTGTTATCATCGATTTGACACAAGCTACACTGGAAGAAATAACACACTAATTAGACCACCACCAAATTTTGATAACAGTTACTCCAGAGCTCAAGTTGGGTTTCAAAACTTACCATATTTCACTCAGAGTTCACTTTAACCTTCGTATCGCCCCAACATAAGTCACCAAGCAGTTGGATTTTCACCATTGTCCCATCCCAGCTTAGGAGTACAAAACCTCAATGCTAGCTTTCCATCAGGACCTAATCAAAGCTCAGGCCAATCACACACAAATTCTAGCCCTTAATCAGCCACGACTACTGCTCCTAATCAAGTATATATGTCCCAGACTCAACCTTCAAATTACTCTAATCCTGCTGCCAATTACACTGTTGCACCTTCTACGGTCCAAGATGTAGCGTGGTACATGGATTCTTGAGCCACAGATCATGTGACTTCAGACTTGTCTCAACTTGTAGTAAACTTAAGCTACACTGGTAATGAGCAAATTCAGGTTGGAAATGGTGAGTTACTCTCTATATCACATACTGGTTTTACTTCATTACCATGTCAATCTAGGTCTCTTTACCTTAAGCATGTTTTATGTGTTCTTCAAATTAGAAAAAATCTCTTAAGTATATCCAAATTTACTAAAGATAATGGAGTTATTGTTGAGTTTTCTGCTGATCACTGTGTTGTTAAGTATAAACAGTCCCAAGCTGTTCTTCTTCAAGGAAAGCTTAAAGATGGTCTTTACCAACTCCAAATTCCAGCCATTCCCTTTGTCTCCAAGTCCAATCTGCCTGCAGATCATTCAACCTTTCCAATTTCAGTTTTAACTCATCAGTTGGAGCTCCTGCTCAATCTCAGTCTACACAAACTCTGTTTTCTGCATTTCCTGTTGTTCACACTACTAGCTATGCTAATAAAGATTGTGAAATTACAAGTTTGAATTATGTTGCTATTAATAATTGTTCTCCTACATTGGTACCTATTTGTGATAACAATGCTAAGTCTGTACATGTATCATCTTGTAATAATGATATTGAAACCAATAAAGCTATGATTCAGTATTTTTCTACTGCAAAAACTAATGGTTTGTTATGGCACAAACATCTGGTCATCCAAATGCCATAGTTCTTGCAAAAATATTGCACTCTTTGAACTTAAAACATACAGTCACAAGCACATTTGATTTCTACACAGCTTGCCAATTTGGCAAACTTCACTAGTCCAACTTCCCTAAGTCTAATTCTAGAGCTTCTAAGCCTTTAGAACTAGTACATTCTGACTTGTGGGGACCATCACCTGTACCTTCACCTGAAGGCTTTAAATATTATATCCATTTTTTAGATGACTATAGTAGGTTCACTTGGATTTTTCCTTTGAAAGTTAAGTCTGAAACACAACTTTTATTTAAACAGTTTCACAAACTAGCTAAAAGACAATTTAGTACAACTCTGAAGTGTGTTCAAACTGACTGGGGAGGTGAATATAGAAGTTTAGTTTCCTATTTTCTTGATCATGGCATTACCTTTAGGCATCCGTGTCCCTATACTCACCAACAAAATGGTCGTGTGGAAAGAAAACATCGACAAATTGTAGAACAAGGCCTCAGACTCCTTGCTCAAGCTAGCATACCCCTAAGATATTGGTGGTGTGCTTTCCAAACTGCTGTCTATCTTACAAATAGGCTACCTACTCATGTTTTGTCTAATCTGTCACCTTTTCCGGTTCTATTTGATCACCCTCCAGACTACTCAGGGATTAGAACCATTGGCTGTGCTGTTTATCCATTTATTAGACCTTATAACTCTCATAAGTTTGCATTTCACACCACTAAATGCACTTTCGTTGGGTATAGCATGCATCACAAAGGGTACAAATGCATGGATTCCAATGGTAAAATTTACATATGTCAAAGTGTCAATTTTGATGAATCTAATTTTCCTTTTGCGTCATCTCTTATTCGAGCACCCAAAAATAGTGTCTACTCTTCTTTTCCTTCACACTCTTTACATACAAACACAGACCCTTGTCTAACTTCTCAATTACCTCTACAACTGGTTAGAACACTTCACCACCTGCTGATTCTAACTCTCCTGTTTCCTCATCAAATGTTAAGCCTTCATTACAAGTTCCTTTCACAGTGGATCAACCAAACTCCTCAATAGCTTTGTCTCCTTCATTAGACTTGGCAACCCAAACACTAGAGACTTCTTCATTACCTCATACAACTGGTCAGACCACTTCACCCTCTGCTGGTTCTGACTCTCCTATTTCCTCATCAAATGTTGAGCTTTCATCTAAAGTTCCTTTCATAGTGGATCAACAAAACTCATCAGTAAATTTGTCTCCTTCATTAGATTTGGCAGCCCAATCACCTGAACCTTCTGTTTTTTCAAAATCTAACTCTAGTTCTAGGCAACCAGTAGGCTTAGCAGACCACTTAAACTCCAAAAATCACCCCTCCAAAAATTAGTCTGATGGTCTGAACCTTATAGTTGAACTGCCCTTTGCCACTCAACCTTTAACCACTGCCACTCAGTCTTTAAACATTCAGCCTATGTTTCCTGATGACTTGAACCTTATAGTTGAACTACATTCTACAATTCAGCCTGTACACACTATCACTCAACCTTTAACCACTGCCACTCAACCTTTAAACACTCACCCTATGATAACTAGGTCCAAAGCTAACATTCATAGTTCTATGTTAGTCTCCTCCACTGGTTCCCTTTCTCACCTTGACACAAATGAACCAGTAAGCGTAAATGAGGCATTCTCCCATCTAGCCTGGAAATCTGCTATGCAAAGTGAGTTTACTGCTCTTCTTTCTAATAATACTTGGCAGTTGGTTCCAGTTGAACCCAATATGAACATTGTTGGTTGCAAATGGGTGTTCAGAATTAAACACAATTCAGATGGTTCAATCCAAAGATTTAAAGCCAGGTTGGTTGCTAAAGGTTTTCAGCAAACTCCTGGTGTGGACTATCTTGAAACCTTTAGTCCTGTGATAAAATCATCTACTATTAGAGTTATTCTTAGCTTAGCGGTTACCTATGGGTGGGATATACAACAAGTAGAAGTTAATAATGCATTCTTGAATGAGAACTTAGTGAGACAGTGTACATGACTCAGCCTCCAGGTTTTTTTGATGATAAAAACCCTCTTCATGTTTGCAAACTGATCAAGGCACTCTATGGTTTAAAACAGGCCCCAAGAGCCTGGTTTGAGAAGCTTAAAACTGCCTTTCTGAAATGGGGTTTTGTCTCTTCGGTGGCTGATTCAAGCTTATTCATTTATGGACACCATGAGGATGTTATGTATGTTATTGTATATGTTGATGATATCCTGTTGACAGGAAGTAACACTAAGCTGGTCCATGATGTAGTTTACAAGTTGAACACTGAGTTTGCATTGAAAACATTGGGTTTTCTCAAGTATTTTTTGGGCCTTGAGGTACATAGAACTGATACAAGCATTCACATGAACCAAGCAAAGTATGCAAGGGATCTACTAGTCAAAACAGGAATGATGGATACAAAATCCTGTCCTACTCCTATGACTCTAGGTAATAAGTTGACCTTTGAAGACAGTGAGCTGTTTGATAAACCATCACTCTACAGAAGCACAATTGGGGCATTGCAATATCTAACCTTGTCAAGGCCTGACATTGCTTACTTTGTCAAACAAACTTAGCCAATTTCTTAAAGCCTCTACTCAATTACACTGGCAGGCCTGTAAAAGGCTTTTGAGATATCTCAAAGGTACTACACATTTTGGAGTTCAGTTCACTAAAGTATGCAAATTTCACCTTGAGTGCTTCACCGATGCAAATTGGGTAGGCAGCCTACAGGACAAAAGGTCCACTAGTGGCTACTGTCTGTTTCTTGGTTTCAATCTCCTACAATGGCGCTCCAAGAAGCAAAAGGTAGTGTCTCTCTCTTCTACAGAGGCAGAATATAGAGCACTTGCACAAGGAGCCACTGAAATCGCATGGTTCAGGAGTTTGTTTTTTGAAATTGGTGTGCATCTTCCTGAAATTCCTGTCATTTGGTGCGATAATCAAAGTGTTGGATCCCTTGCCTCAAATCCTGTATTTCACACCCGAACCAAGCGCATTGAGTTGGATGCACATTATCTAAGGGAACAAGTAGCAGCCAATAACCTGAAAGTGCAGTATGTTCCTACTAAGTATCAAAATGCAGATATTTTTACTAAGTCTCTGTCAGCTACACGTTTTGAGATCCTAAGAGCAAAGTTAACAGTGACTGCTTCTTTCTCACAAACTGATATTTCAGAGATTTGTGCTGCAGATACCTGTTCAAACAATAACTTGGAAACTGCTTCTGCAAACTTTTGAGCAGATTTAAGCTGCAAATTATTCTGTGCCTTACTTATGGTTGCTTCATCAGTTTACTTGGTTTTCTGCAGAATTGAAGCCTAGTGTTTAGTGCTGATTAGTTGGTGTTCTCTAATTTTGCCTGAAAATTTACTCCTGCAGTATCTCTCTATTTTTGTCTGGAAATCTGCTTCTACAGTATCAAGCTCATTTTGCTTATGCAGTGTGGTTGATCTTTATGTGGTTGATTCAAAGTGGAAGCTGGTTGTTTTAGTTTTATGTGGTTGATCTGATCTTTATGTGGTTGATTCAGCTTTATGTGGTTGATTCAAAGTGGAAGCTGGTTGTTTCAGTTTTATGCAGTTGATCTGATCTTTATGTGGTTGATTCAGCTTTATGTGGTTGATTCAAAGTGGAAGCTGCTATTACAGAATTATGCTCAGTTTTGTTCAGTTTTATGTGGTTGATCTGATCTTTATGTGGTTGATTCAGCTTTATGTGGTTGATTCAAAGTGGAAGCTGCTATTATAGAATTATGCTCAGTTCTGTTCAGTTTGTTCAGTTTGCTACCGTATCAAGTTCTTTTGCTTGAATTGAATTCAGCCTTGTGTGGTTGATTCAAAGTGAAAACTGCTACTACAGAATTTGTGGTTGGTTCAAAGTGGAAGCTGCTATTACATAATTATGCTGCAGTATCAGTTCTTTTGCTTGAATTGAATTCAGCTTTGTGTGGATTGATTCAAAGTGAAATGTGGATTGATTCAAAGTAAAAGTAGTATCAGTTTGTTCAGTTTGTTTGGGTGATTTAAAGCTGTCTCTGCACTACAGTTACTTGTTGGTCTATTATTCTAACCACAAATTGCTCAGTTTTACTGAAGGATGTTGTTCATCACCCAAGTCAAGTTTACGGCAGGATATTAGCAGGAGTTGCTGTAGTCTTAAGTTGTTCTGTTTACAGACGGATGTTAACAAATGTTAAGTGTAGTTCAGAGTAGTCCAGTTTAAGGGAGGATGTTAGTTAAGAGTTAGAAAATGGTTAGTTAAGTAACCTATAGATTGAGTTAGTTAGCTACTGTTATGCGTTAGTCAGCTACTGTTCTACTATTATGCGTTAGTCAGCTACTGTTATAAGCACTATAAAAGTGCATTTACTGTACAAAACTTCAGTAATAAAAAAATGTGAGAATTTTTAGAAACTTCTCTTTACTTTGCTCTGTATTTTTTCTCTCTATTTTCTCTCAAAACTCTCACTTTATTAATCATAAATTAATGATAATTGAGGGTATAAAGAAATCAAAATTCATAGATTGATTTGATCAACTTTTGAGAGTAACTTCTTGAAAGGATCAAGTTAGATTTGTACTGGATTTTACCAAATGATTTCTTTAGCTTCCCATACTCATTGTCTCGTAAAGTTACCAACTACAACAGAAATTGATTCGTGTCATAATATACAATTTTTGTTTTTACAGAAAATTTTAAATAAGATGAACATATTGCGTCACTTGAGTAATATATACCTTTATACCCCGTTGACAAAGAGTGAGAGCAATAACATATGTGACCTTAGTGAGAGTGCCTCTAAGCACCACTTGGGTTGTTTCTTTAGGTATGGCACTGAGCAAAACTGCAACAGCAAGGCTACTTCCATCTACCACTTTTATTTTGAGCTGAGGATGTCATACCTAAAGAAACAATCCAAGTGGTGCTTAGAGGCACTCTCACTAAGGTCGCATATGATATTGCTCTCACTCTTTGTCAATGGGGTATACATGTATATATTACTCATCGTCACATAAAGTTACCACTTACAACACAAATTCATTCGTGTCAAAATATGCAATTTTTGTTTTTATAGAAAATTTTAAATTTGATGAACGTATTATGTCATTTGAGTAAATATATACCTGTATACCCTGTTGACAAAGAGTGAGAGCAATAACATATACGACCTTAGTGAGAGTGCCTCTAAGCACCACTTGGGTTGTTTCTTTAGGTATGGCATTGAGCAAAACTGCAACAGCAAGGCTACTTCCATCTACCACTTTTATTTTGAGCTGAGGATGCCTTCGGACAAATAGCTCACCATACATGTTCAGCTCCTGACCCTGAAAATTTGATTTATTTAAAATTAAAAACAATAAGTATTTTTTTGTATATTTTAAATTTTTCTAAATAAAATGGATGGTATTGCATTCTAACCGAATTGGAATTTGAAATACTTACTTGATTCAAGAGTCCTAGGCTTAACACTTTAGCACCCTTTTTCTCTGCTTCTAGTATGGCCTTTTCAATCGAGCTATTGATTGATTCACTTTGCCATTGCAAGAAGTACTGCAATCAAAATATGCTATGACATTAAGCCAAGGAATTATCCAACTGTTTGTTGATCTCTCATATTTCAGGAAATATTGCTTAAATAACTTGAATAACTTTTGTTAAAGACACAAGAAAGGTCTAATAAGGATTTCTTAGCAATGAAGGAGATCAGAGACGACCGACCACCTCAAAACTAGAGGGTGTGTGTTTGATTAAATTATTTACAAACCTTATGGGAGGTCAAAGAAATTCTCCCAAGTTAAGATACAAAGAAATTGAGGCTTCTCTTACTTGAAAACGGTACTTAGGTATGGCCCAAGTTTGCAATTTGAAGTCACTAAAACGGTTCCTCTCAACCACAAAAGAAGTACCACAAATCCAAGTGAGCATCATGGAGCATAAGGTCACAGGCAACATCAACCACATATACCATTTTGATGATGATGATTGAGGCTGAGCTGCCATGGAAGCAAATCCTAGCCGTAGATGATAGATTGATTCGGGAGTTGTCAAGTGGGTTAGATACACTAGATCAGGGAATTCTTCTAGATCAGGGAATTCTTCTTTCTTCTTCAATGAATCTTCATATAATGTTTCTGAAGATTTGTCCATGGAACCATACATAAAATCATATAGAGGCATGAATTAATAATGAGTAGTTGGTTCTGAACTGTGTATGGTGAAAGGAGTGAAACCTGTGGCATTAATTCAAAATTAATTTCATTATGTACGGCCCTGTATATAAATTGACATGACACGAAATGAGTTGTTTGGTGTATATAAAAGTTGACTCATAATAAATGTAGATGAATAAAATGTCAACCAAATTAAGATTGTATACGCGATTGATGAGTTTGCATATTTAATGTATCAATATAGTAGCGTCACTCTAGATTCATATAATATGTATAATAAACAAGATTTATCGGTCACATGTGGGGATTAGGAACCATATGGAGATTCGGTAACATATTAAGTTAATAATTTGATCTAAAAGTTTAAGTTATTAGATAAGAGTTTAATATTAATATTATTCCAACACACTCGTATAGATATGATTATTGAAAATTCTCATATATATAACACACTCATTATAAGATAGTTTCGCGACACAATTTTTCCGTCAGGACAAATCATATTTGTTTATAGTGGGTTAATTAGAGAGAGCTAAGAGAGACTTACTACGGAGTGTACATGAGAAACTTGAGAGGTGGAAAAATGGAGAAAAGCCACTTGGGAATGAGCTCGAAATTACAGTGTCCCATGTTATTCATGAAGTCGATGTAAGTAATGTAACCAAAGACAGATCCCACGGAACCAGTACAAGTGAAGATTGTTGTAAAAATCGGTATTGAGAATAGAATGGAATATACTACGTGCTTTGCAAATGGATGAATCACAGCTGCCACACAAACGCAAAGACAAAAATCTCTTACAAATCAGGATGTCCGCAGGATAGAGAGACAGTAGACATAAGTGAGAAAAAACAAGCAAATATAAATCAAAACTGAAAATCAAGAGAGAATTACAGGTGATGGGCTCAGTGACAATGGAGGAATGGTGATGAGAATGGTAGCGAGAGTAAAGATAATGGTGATGAAGGGCTCTGTGAAACCAGTGGTAAAGAAACTCCACTGGACCAGCATGCAGCAGAATAGTGAGAATTACAACATCTAATCTCCAGATTGGCACGTGAGTTCCCCCGGGAAGTGTCTTGCTGAAAACATATATCAGGGATCCATTGAACAATATTTAGTCATCCCTGCCAACATCCAATAGAAAAAAACTCAAAAAATTTTAACCAGATGGTTTGTAGTGATAATAGAACTTGTAATTAATATAAGATTAATTTCACATACATAAGTACTATAGAGTATACTTATAGATAGTAACACAATTTTTCAGGTACGGACGTCTTATGTAGATTATTATGATTTATAGTTTGATTTTTTTATTTTTTATTTTGAACAGCGACAGATCTGGAAAATTTATTGAAGAGAATAAAAAGAAGAGAAAGAAAGGGGCACATTTGAGCCTTACCCCTCAAAAGGAAAAGACAAAACAACATAAAAGCTAGCTAAATAGTTAGGAAACGAAAAAAAACGCTTAATGCATGCATGAAAGAAGAATACTTCAGTTCAAGCTAAAAAAAACTTGAATAAACCGGTAAGGAGGAAGAGCTGAAGTTGGAAAAGTTTTAAGAGGTTAAGCTAGTAGGCGAGGATTAAACATTATATTAGTGCGAGAGGCCCCTCTCAAGAAACTTAAATTTTTTTCTTTTACTCCTATAAAGTGACTTTATTAAAGGATATATATTTGACTATTTACTGACCAATTTGTTTCTCTGTCAACTTGTTCAAATTCAATGGACTTCTCAATGATTCTATTTCTGCCTTTGGCTGTCCTGAAACGAGAGAGACTAATCCATATCTGATTGTGAAGAAATCGCCATATAATAAGTGGGAATAAGAGCAAGGTTGAGAGGTCTTTCTCCTTCTCATCCTTCACTATGAATGAGTATATGCTGTGAATAACCCAGGGAGCCAAAACTATATACTGTAAATGTTCATCACATCAATCAAATAACAATGAAAGGAGTTAGTCAAATAGAAAGCCAAAAAAATGATAAAATAAGGTTTACTTTAAAGAAAACCTTGATGTTATAACCACACACAAGAATTAACCAAACAAAGATCACAATCAAGAGTCACAAATCACACACGCACAAGAACAACCGGAATTTTACCATGGTTCACTTGCTCTATTTTTGAGTAAGCTATGTCCACGTTGAGCTCGAGAAACACATGAGCTCGCTGCACGAAATCACTGTCAAGATTACAGATTACACACAGCAACACAAAACCCTCAATACCCCTTCTTCAACCTGTAACTCACCCTATAGATTATACCCTTTGAATCCCTATAAACAGTGTATACAAATACACCCAGAATGACCTGACCCAGTCACTCAATCAACAAGTTACAAGATTCACTCAACCCAGATTGAAACCCTAAAAGACTCAAAATGGTGTTTAACGAAGAAGAGAGAGTTTTGTACGAAAGAATACTGCGTATAAAATGCCAAAACAAATCTGCTTTTATATGGTTGACTGTAGGGTTTAGTTCCAGTCGTTGGATCTTCTTTTCATCAACGCTCAGGATTGTTTTCTCAGTTTAGTTCAAAACAATGTCGTCCCATTTAAGTTCTGATACGACAATGTTTCAAGCCATCATCCAACAATCTCCACCTTGATGGGTTGAAACAACCCCCTGTGCCAGTGCAGCTTACCTTCAGTGAGTCCTTCATGGTCTTTTGTTACTCTTGCTTATTAAATGGACAACAGGTTCAAGCAATGCTTGAACTTAGCAAGTGTAACAATCTTCATACCCATGTCTGCTAGATTATGCTCAGTAGGAACCTTATTGAGAGCTATCTCCTCCCTGGTGACCAGTTCTCTCACAAAGTGGTAGCGAACATCTATGTGTTTGGTTTGCTCATGGTACACCGGATTTTTACTCAAGTGTATTGCACTTTGACTGTCTGAATGGTTGGCTTTAGTTCAGATAGGTTTGCTTCACTCAGGATCCCTTTGAGCCAAATTGCCTCCTTAAATACATCAGCTACAGCCACATATTCAACCTTTATTGTTGACAGTGCAACTATAGGCTGTAATTGTGATTTCCAGCTGATGCAGTTGCCCCCCAAGGTAAAGTAATATGCTGTGATTGACTTCTTAGTGTCCCTATCACCTGTAAAATCAGAGTCTACAAAACCAGCTAGCTCAAGTGAGGCAGATCTTTTACAATATTCCAATCCCACATTCAATGAGCCATTAACATATTTGAGTACCCATTTCAGGGCTGTCCAGTGTTCCATACAGGGATTGGACATAAATCTACTCTGCAATGACATCACAAATGATAAGTTAGGCCTAATACTAATCATAGCATACATCAAGGATCCAATTACGTTTGCATAGGGTATGGTCTCCATTTTAATTAACTCAGCATCAGTATTAGGGCATTGGGCCTTGCTTAATGTGAAATGGTTAGCTAAAGGCATTGAAACAGTTTTAGTCCCTGTCATTCCAAATTTTTCTACTAACTTATGCATGTATGAACACTGGTGAATTTTCAGTTTATATTTGCTCCTATTCCTATCAATTGGCATGCCTATGATCTTCCTAGCATCCCCTAGGTCTTTCATTTCAAATTCGGCATTCAGTTTATTCTTTAACACACAGATTAAAGGCTTTGATTTGCTTATCAGTAACATGTCATCAACATACAGCAGTAAGTAAATAGGTATCTCATCCACAACAACAAAGTAGAAACAACTATCATACTTACTTCTAGTGAATTCTATACTTACTATAAAGGTGTCAAATCTCTTATACCATTGCTTAGGCGATTGCTTTAGACCATATAATGATTTCAGTAGTAGGCAGACATGGTTGGGGGCCTTTTTATCTATGAAACCTAAGGGTTGACTCATGTAGATCTCTTCCTCAAGATCTCTATGTAGGAATGCAGTTGTAACATCTAATTATTCAAGCTCTAGATCCTGGTGAGCTACTATGGACAACATGAGCCTTATGGTTTTGTACTTAACTACTGGGGAAAAGACTTCATTGAAGTCTATTCCCTCTCTTTGGGTGAAACCCTTGGCTACTAATCTAGCCTTATACCTGAGGGGATCCTTTTCAGTGATACCTTCCTTTATTTGAACAGCCACTTGCATTGTACAAGTTTCTGATCCTTAGGCCTTGGTACAAGTTTCATAGTTCTGTTCACCTCCAAGGACTTCATTTCAACTTCTATAGCAGCCTTCCATTGATCCATTTCCTTTGACTGCATGGCTTCCTCATAGGTTTCAGGTTCTATTCTTTGTACTTCAGTACCTGCAAAGAGGGCAGTATATATTAGATCAGCATAGGAATATCTTGTGGGTGCCCTTACCTGTCTTCTGGTTCTGTCTCTTGCAAGCTGGTAGTCTTGTAAGTTTTCAGGCAGAAACTCAGTGTCATCTATTGTTTCTGTCTCATCCTCATGTTCTAGATCAGTTTGTCCAGTTTCTCCTCTAGGTTCAGTAACAGCTTTAGTTTCTTGACTGGTTTGAGTTTGAGCAAGAAGCTCCACCTCAATTGGTGTAACTTCAGGATGGGTGAAGGGATCCTCTGAACTTGAAGTGGGTTCAGATCTAGTTCTAGTTTCCTTACAAAGGAAAGACTCCCTCATTTAATACCACATCTCTGCTCACAATGATTCTAACCCCTAGAGATTCTCTATCCCAAAGTCTATAACCTTTGGTCCCTTCTTGATACCCCAAAAATATGCACTTAGTTGACCTTGGTTCCAATTTTCCTCCTATGGTGTGTGCATAAGTTGCACACCCAAAAACTCTTAGGTGGCTTAGAGCTGGGACTCTACCAGTCCACATTTCCTTAGGGCTCCTTAGGTTTATTGCAGTAGATGGGCTCCTATTTACCAGATATGCTGCTGTTGTAAGGGCTTCTCCCCAAAAGGAGGTGGGAAGTTTGGAGGTTACTAATAAGCACCTAACTTTATCAAGGAGGGTTTTATTCATCTGTTCAGCCATTCCATTCTGTTGTGGGGTGTAGGTTACTGTCCTATGTCTTAAAACCCCTTGGTCACAACAAAACTTGTCAAATTCTTGGTTACGGAATTCCAGCCCATTGTCTGTTCTAAGAACCTTCACCCTTTTGCCCATTTGGTTCTCTACTAGAGTTTTCCAGTCGCTAAACCAAGCTAGAGCTTGATCTTTGAACTTCAATAGGTACACCCACACCTTGCGGCTGTAATCATCCACCAGAGACATAAAGTAATTATTCCCTCCATAAGATTTCATTTTTCCAGGTCCCCAAAGGTCAGAGTGTATGTATTCTAGTGGACTAGTTGCTAGGTGTGTCCCCTTGGTGAAACTGTTTCTATGCTGTTTCCCTAAAACATAATTCTCACTAAATTCAAGGGGTGTAGTCTTGTCCTTACCAAACTGCCCTTTATGCTTCAGAATGTCCATGCCTCTATAACTCATATGGCCTAATCTAAGGTGCCACTTTTCTGTATTGGATAAGTTAGTAGAAATAATCACAGAATTAAAGCAGTTTTGGGAATGGTTCCCACAGAGTATGTAAAGACCATTTCTTTTCTCTCATTTCAGTATCAGGTTGTTATCTCTATATATGTTCAAGCATCCATTTTCTGCTTTATAACAGTATCCTGATTCATCTAAGGTGCCAAGGGATATCAAATTTCTTTTAAGTTCTGGTATATACCAGACCCTAGTTAGTTTTACTATTTTTCCAGTGTTAACCCTTAGAGTCACTGTGCCTATCCTTCTTACTCTACATGCATTATTGTTTCCCATGTAAACAATTTCATTGTCAACATTTTCAAATTCCTGGAACCAATCTCTCCTAGGACTTATGTGAAATGAACAGTATGAGTCCAGTACCCATTCTTCACCAGTATCATTCATTGACACAATAAGGACTTCAGGTTCCTCTACTAGGTTTCTAGTAGTGGCTAGGTTATTCTCAGTATTCCCTTGTTTTTGTTTTTTAATCCACTCAAAGCAATTCTTTTTAGTGTGCCCAGTTTTATTACAAAACAAGCATTTTCTATACTCTCCTCTATGCTTGTTGCTGCCCTTCCATTTTTTCTTATTTCTAGCCCCCTAATTATTCTGATTTCCTTTACCAATTTGACTAGGTTCTGGTCTACTCTTAACAAACAGATTTGTGCCATTTCGTTTCTGGGTTTTTAATTCTAATTCTTTGGCCTTAAGTCCTGCTGTTATTAAGTCAAGATTTGGTATAGTACCCGAGTACTGTAGGGCATTCTTGACTACCTAGTAGTCATTAGTCAGGGAATTCAATAGAATCATGGCTAGATTGGTTTCTCCTAATGCTTGGTCTGTCCTTTTTATGATCAAGGTCATTTTCAAAAACTCGTCCAGGTTTTCATCTATACTCTTAGCACTATCCATTTTATAAGAGAATAAGGCCCCTTTTAAAAAAGCTAGGTTGGGGGCAGATTGCAAAGCATACAAGGTATTGAGTTTACCCTAGAGTTCAATCGGTGATTCAATTCCGTCTACCTTCCTGAGGACGCTGTCTGACAGATTCATGATTATTAGATTGTATGCATCCTCATTGATCTCCTCTTTCTTTTTCAACTTCTCCTCTGGCCACTTTTCAGAGTCCTCTTCTAGTGCGATGGCAACCTTGTTGTGAGAAAGTAATGCTTTCATCTTTTTCTTCCAACTCCCAAAATCGATCTTCCCATCATATTGGGAGATCTCCATATGAGTAGTGCTCATTATACTGTAATGGTAAGAAAGAAAAGGTCTAAGAGGTACATGGCATTGTTATACCAAAAGTCGCCAAGTACTGCGGGGTAGTTTTTAAGGCGGTTACTGGTTTCCAGCCTATATACCTTTAAACTTAGCCAAGACTTGACTCCCTAGGTCCTATTGGAGACTCAAAGGAATCATAGATTCAAAAAAAAACCCCCCAATTTCCAGAAACCCTAATTTCACGAAACCCTAATTTGCAAAAAAAAAAAAAAAAAAAAAAAAATCCCCAAATTTGCAAAACCCTAATTTTTCGTAAAATCCCTAATCTCCAAGAAATGGCTCTAATACTACTATTATAACCACACACAAGAATTAACCAAACAAAGATCACAATCAAGAATCACAAATCACACACGCACAAGAACAACTGGAATTTTACCGTGGTTCACTTGCTCTATTTTTGAGCAAGCTACATCCACGTTGAGCTTGGGAAACACACGAGCTCGCTGCACTAAATCACTGTCAAGATTACAGATTACACACAGCAACACAAAACCCTCAATACCCCTTCTTCAACCCGTAACTCACCCTAGAGATTATACCCTTTGAATCCCTATAAACAGTGCATACAAATACACCCAGAATGACCTGACCCAGTCACTCAATCAACAAGTTACAAGATTCACTCAACCAAGATTGAAACCCTAAAAGACTCAAAATGGCGTTTAACGAAGAAGAGAGAGTTTTGCACAAAAGAATACTGCGTACAAAATGCTAATACAAATCTGCTTTTATATGGTTGATTATAGGGTTTAATTCCAACCGTTGGATCTTCTCTTCATCAACGCTCAGGATTGTTTTCTCAGTTTAGTTCAAAACGATGTCGTTCCATTTAAGTTCTGATATGATAGTGTTTCAAGCCATCATCCAACAGTTGAAGTTGCTAAGAGGCTTCCATGGCCAATTAGTGGGAATTCCTGGTTTAGAAGCCATTATTTAGTTTACTTTGCCTAACAGCATGCATATGAGAGTGTGAGAGAGTGAGTGTGAGTGTGTTATTATATAGTGTTTCGATGAAGCTATAAATATCCTGACATTTTTGTCTAAGGTAATTTATTGTAAAGAGAGAGTAAGTGACATAGTAGTTACCACACCATCGATACCATAAATAAACCGATACGTTCATGTTATTTTGGTTTAATAATTTACCGATCATATTAATTGTTAAGATAGTTTCAAAAAAAATTGCAAGTGACATAATTATATAAACTTACGGCATGACTAACACGATGTTGGACAAATGACAAAGTGCCAAAGTTGTTGAAGGAAATGTTGTTGTTTAGCTCAAATAATGAATACCCAAAACACTGTCGTTTAGAGTGTTAAAGTCTACTAAATTGAGTATATGTAAAAACAATAGCACTCTTTCTTTGTTATTAATGAAAGTTCAGTAAAGAGATTTGTGCTTTCTCTGTTCTTACTCACTGCTATGTTGTCAAAGACAAATTCACAAGAGCAATCCTATTGCAAAGGGATCTTAAAGGGGGCCTGTTCCAGCTGAATTCCTCATCCAACAAGCATTCCTATGCTCCTCATGTGTCATCCACTCACGTGTCATCCCCAAATAATTTGTCTTGCCATATAGCCTCTGTTAGCTCTATTAAAAAATCTGATTCTCAACTGTCAAATACTTGTAATGACATTAGGTGTTCAGTCCAGTTAAATGAAGGTTAGTCCAATAATACAAGTCAGTTCTATAATAGAGGTCAGTCCTCTTCAGGTAAGATTTTTTCTGATCTTAGTGACAATGTTGATCAGGTCTCTCATGCTTTAAATAATAGCACTTGTACATCTTTTGCTACTGAAAATTCTCAATGTACTACTTGTTTGAAAAATAATGAAATTTCTGATTCTGACAATAGTTATGTCTCTAAAACAATCTTTATATATGATAATTTTGACCACAAACACAATAATTTAAGTTGCATTATTCTAGCAACTTATGCAGTCCAATTTGAGGGGCAATGTTGGACAAATTCAGCACAATGTAGACAGTGCAATGTAAATAGCTTAGGCAGTCCAGTTTGAGGGGCAATGTTAGACAAATGACAAAGTGCCAAAGTTATTGAAGGAAACCCTGTCGTTTAGCTCAAATAATGAACACCCAAAACACTGTCGTTTAGAGTTTTAAAGTCTACTAAATTGAGTATATGTAAAAACAGTAGCACTCTTTCTTTGTTATTAACGAAAGTTCAGTAAAGAGATTTGTGCTTTCTCTGCTCTTACTCTCTCTCAGTTTTTCAGTTCTCTGTTTTCAGTTGCAATCACACACATGATAGTCTTATAAATACTTTGTAGATATTATATCGTTGAACAAAAGCGAATGCAAAAATATTTAACTGAGGATGATGTACCATTACTAAATTCAAACAAATTTAGTTAGGAAATTGCATATACGAGAGACAAAATGAAAGTTTCTGAAACAAAGGTAAGCCAAAGTAAAAGAGAGAAAAGATGATGAAATTGCAATTTTGATATATAAAAATTCAAAATTTTGTACAATCTGGGCACCCTATGCTTAAGGGCAGATGATAGGAGATAAATTTGTGTTGGAATATTGTGGCTCGCTTTCTTATTTGATCTTATGTAAAATTATAAGTCTTTAAGAAAACTATTTAATAAAGAATATAATTATAAATAAGAATAGAATTATGAGAGTCTTATTAGAAATTGAAATATGAATCTAATAAGAAATAGAATGTCTTATAAACTGCCTATAAATATAAGGGTGAATACCAATTCAAGGTTATGAGAGAATATGAAAACATAAAGTATTTGATGTAAGAGTTATTAAACATCATGAGTAGAGTGTCTTAAAAACTGGGATTGTTTTCACTTAAGGTACTTGGTTGAGCGTAATTAGAAACTAGGATTGTTTCCGCTCTGTTAATTATGTGCTGAGTTTAAAGCGTTCTGTATTTTTGTATATCATGTTCATAAAACTATAGTGGATTTTTGTATATCGAGTTATATCAAACCATGTAAATATTGTGTCTCTTTGTGCAGTTTTATTTTATTCTTATGTTATTAATCTCGAATGTATGTATTCCGCTGTGCGATCTCCTTATGAATTGTTATTTAAAAGATCTAAGAAAGTATGCTATTATTCAATAAGAAAATATGAGAGTAAACTGTATGAATCTCTTATTCAATATTTGGCTGCTTACGCCCAACGCGTATTATATTTAGTGGTTGTAACATAATCAAAAGAGAAAAAGAAAACATTAATATTAATGATAGTGTTCCCTCATTCAAATTTAGTTTCAAATACAACTAATTTAGGCAAGTCCAATTTCATATCTTTGCACTCAACAATTTCAGTGTAGAAGAGACAAGCAACTAAGCATATTAATTATTTTCTAGCATGTTTTTGAGTTTAGAGATTGGACATTATACTTTAGCTTCTTCAAATACAAATTCCTAAATTCATTTTTCATGCGCACTCCTCATTTATTGGACTTTAGGTTCTTCAACCACAAATTTCCTAAAATTTAGTGTTCATACTCCTGTCTATTTTATTTTACAACCAACCAAAGCAGTGCTCTCTCATTTGTTGAACATTATAATTTAAAATTCATTGTTCATACTTGTCTGTTAGGCTTTATCAATCTTTAGCTGCCCATTTATTGTCTTGTCAACCTATCTTTATTGGTACCAACCGCCACCCTCGAACCCATGTACACTTTAGGTTCTTCACCTACAAACTTTCCTGAATCTATTTTCATAATCCTGACACTATGTTGTTTCTCTAACAATGCATAAATGGCTAGGGTTTCTAGTGGCGGTGATCCATTTTGTACGATAAGTAGTTGTGTATTATTACTGCAACATATGGGAAATATAAAGATCATTTACTATTTTATGACACTATATATATAGTTGTTGAGTGATAGTAAAGACATGAAATTGGCATTCGAGAGTTAAAACCAAATTCTATGCGTATACTTTTTTTTTCTGAAAATGAAAAACAAAATTAAGCAATTCTTAGTAAAAATGATGATTTGGGAGTGAGTTTCACACAAAAAACTATTCGGAGTTCAGTTGAGATAAGTCAAGGGAGAAACCAAAAATTAATTTTCGGGAGGGTTAGTAAATTTCTATATGTACATAAAAAATTTATTATTGATCTTCTTGAACAAAAATAAAATAAAATAATAATAATAATAATAATAATGTTAATAAAAAAGGTAAAGAGTAATAATGGTAAGTGGTTGTGCATTATTAATGCAACATTTATCAGAAGATATAAAGATCATTTAATATTTTGATTGTACACTATATATAGTTGTTGAGTAATGTGAAAGACATGAAATTGGTCTTCAAGAGTTATTACCAAATTGATATATTCGACAGAGTTTCATAGTACTAGAGGTACTAATGTCAGTTTGAAAAGAATAAATTTTTTATAATATTTATTGCGATTTAAGTATATACTGGACTTTAAATTTTTCAGTCTAATCCAATATATATATAATTCAATCTAATTTATACAAAATTAATATCTAATCCAATTCAATCATATCAGATATCAGAAAATTGTATCAAACTGAACAATCAATATATTGATTTCCTCTAAATCCAATTTGACTATATACATTTGACCAAGAGAATATTATTTGTTATTTGTTCAATTCTGATTTCTGAGCAAATGATGACACGTAAAGCTTGTCGCCACTATTGTGATATAAAAGAGTCTCTATTTTGCAGTTTAGTCTATGCTTTGCAGTTTCTGTTTTGTTAGTTCTGTAGAATCCTGGGGTGTAATTATAAGATTGTAAAAGATGTCTTGGGTTATTTTGTAAACTCTGAAGAGTTGTGTAAATGGTGCGTTTTAGTGTACACCATGCTTATAAGTGTATCGTGCGCACTTTGCCAATTAATGAAAACACTTTACCAACAACTAAAGTTTGTTACAACAACTTCTCTGTTTCCTTTTATTTTTGCATTTTTGTCCATTGTTTCTTGAAATCTTTTCTGAAATTCTACATGATATCAAAGCCACAGACATACATCAATGGAAAATCTGAATCCTGAGTTTTTTAATAATCGCACTCAAGCAGATATGGAGCAGTCTAGAAATGCAAGCGCACAAACCCAAACAACTCAACCTTCACTTCCCACACTGACTGTGAAATTGACCGATAGAAACTACAATTACTGGCGTTCTTAAGTTCTACCAGAACTGATATCTCACGAATTGGATGGCTTTGTAACCGGTGAGAATCTTTGTCCTTCAATCTTTAAATTTGGGAAAATAGAAGAAAGTGGAGATTTGATTAAGAAGCCAAACCCTAAGTACCATATGTGGAAACGGACTGACCAATTCTTGGTGAGTTGGTTGATTTCTTCCGTTTATGAGTCAATGTTTAGACAGGTAGGAAAATGTCATAGTGCGTATGAAATTTGGAACACTTTGGAATTACATTTTCAATCTTTTTCTAAAGCAAGAACCTTGTATTTGAGAAACTTGTTACATACAACTAAAAAAGAGTCACAGAGTATAAATGAATATGTTTTGAGGATGAAGGAATTAGGAGATGAATTAATTGCAAGTGGAGTGAATATTGATGATGAAGAACTGCTTCTGTATATATTGGATGGTCTTGGACCAGAATATGATGCTGTTGTGGCAAATCTTCAGTCAAATAGTAGCCATGCGACACTTCAAGAAGCTCAGTTTCTTTTGCATAAACATGAAATGCGTTTAGAAAGACAACATGGTGCAATGATGAATTTTCATGAGCATTTGTCCTCTGCCTTAATGGCTTCAAGATAGAAACCCCATGAAACTAGTTCAAGTCTGAATTTGACTTCATCCGGAATGCCTTTACACTATCCTTCTAGTGGAGTTCAACCAACTATAGCTTATCCTGGTGTTGTGCCTCAGCATGTAATGCCTCAGCAAATTCAGACTAATATTAGTAAATCTCCAATTCTCTCTCAATATAGTGTAGGAAATCAGATGTCAAGAGTTTTCACTGCTGAACAAAACAATTTTCCTTATAATCCTACCTCACATTTTGTTCCTGGGAGTGTACCTTTCTTTAATCAAGGAAGAGGACGAGGTAGAGGCCATTTTAAGCCAAGATTGGTTTTTCAAGTGTGTGGAAAAACAGGGCATTCGGCACTACAATGCTATCATCGTTTTGATCATGATTATCAAGGGTTCACAGCAGCTAATTCTAATTACGAGCACATAGGTCACAATCCTCCTGTTTCCTCTTTACCTATAAGGCCAAATCAACCTGTTCAAGCTCTATTTGCTTTCAACTCTATGTTGTCGAAGAGTGCTCATAATTCAGTTGCTGGATACCATGATTAGTCAGCATATAGCTATCCCTCATTGACTCAACAATATCCTGGTCAAATATTTGCTCATGGTGGTACTCCATCAACATCACAGATTGCTAGTCTTGTGCACTCCACATCACACTTATCTGCTTACCATCAATCTGCAAATAACACACCATATGGTTATGTTATTAACACTGACCATTATGGTTTTTCATCTTAGCAAGTCTCTGCAAATGTTAGCTCATCTTCAAGACTATTGGGCAGTCTATTGCTACTCCTCAAACTATTAATGATCAATCATGGTATATGGATTTAGGGGCTTCCAACCACATGACAACTGACCCTTCAAACATGGTGGTAAAATCCAACTATCTGGCCACCTCTAAGGTACAAGTTGGAAATGGAGACTCATTGCCTATCACACACACAGGTATGATGTTCCTGCCCTCATTTGATTCCTATAGGATTGTGAAACTTTAGAACATATTATGTGTGCCTAAGATAGCTAAAAATCTGTTGAGTATTTCACAAATTACCAAAGATAATAATGTCATTGTTGAATTCCACGCTGAATATTGTTTGGTAAAGGATAAGCGCACTCAAGCTGTGTTACTACAAGGTCTAGTTAAGGATGGCCTATATCAGTTAATTGTTCCAGCAGAAACTTTCCAGAATTCATTGCAATCCTCTGATGCCTCCACTAAAATAAAGTCTGCAGTTCTAGCCTCAGTAATAAAGATTGCAGCTCCAGATTCAATCATATCAGAACCTTGTTTAGTCCAAGATGTTTCCAAGGCTTTTACTAGTTCAACTCATGATGTCCTTGCTTGTAATAAGAAATCTGTAGTTCTTGATTTTGCTGAGTTATGGCATGCCAGGTTAGGGCATCCAAGTGCTAAGACACTTTACTCTGTTTTGAAGAAACTAAATGTAAAAGTTCCTAATGACAGTAATAAAAATTTCTTTCGTGGAGCTTGCAAGTTTGACAAACTACAGTAGTGCCATTTTCCTAGTTCTACCTCAAGAGCAAAAATCCCATTAGAACTTGTTTATTCTGATCTCTGGGGACCAGCTCCTATGTTGTCCAGTGAAGGGTATAGGTATTATATAATTTTTGTGGATGACTACAGCCGATACAAATGGATTTACCCTTTGAAACTTAAGTCGGAAGCTTGTAATGTATTTATGCAATTTCATGTCTTTGTTGAAAATCAACTTGGGACTAAAATCAAGTGTCTTCAAACTGATTAGGGTGGGGAATTTCGACCCTTTTCTCAATATTTGCAGTAACATGGTATTCAATTTCGACATCCTTGTCTTTATCTCCACCAGCAAAATGGGAGAGTGGAGAGGAAACATAGATCCATTGTTTAGTTTGGTCTATCTCTTTTGGCCCATGCTTCCATGCCTCTCAAATTCTGGTGGCCTGCTTTTGCCACAGTAACCTTTTTGCTAAATAGGCTACCTTCAGCAGTAATTGATGGTGCCTCACCTTATCAACTCATTTTTCAACAGGAACCCTCTCTTACTGATCTTAAAGTATATGGTTGCACTTGCTATTCATTTCTTTGGCCTTATCAACAACACAAATTGTCATTCCATACGGAGAAGTGTGTATTTTTGGGGTATAGCCTTGATCACAAGGGTTACAAATGAATGACTTCCTCTGGGCGCATTTACATAGTTAGACAAGTTAAATTTAATGAGATGGATTTTCCATTTAAATATGGATTTCACAATCAAGATTGTCCAGCCTCTGTTTCATGTGCCATCTCCACTGCTCCAGTTGGTTCAAACTAGTCCTTACTGAAGGTTATGACTGATTCTGGTACTATTTTACAAAATCCAACTGATTTAACTTCTTCCACTAACGATGTTGTAGGATCTCTAGAAGTTAAGTCTGATATTCCTTTAGCAAGAGTAAGTAGTAAAAATATTGTGATTGGAAACTATCAAGAAGTCAGATCCGATGAGTCTTCAGCCAAAGTGCTAGGTGATATACAGTTAGAGGTTGTTCTACCTTTTCCAACACCTTCAGTTCCCAGACCAGTGCCCAATGACACTAATGTTCATAAGATGGTTACCAGATCCAAGTCTGTAGCAGCTCAAGCATTGATCTCTACACATACAGCTTCACAATAGTTAAAAACTGAAGGAAATGATACTGCTCTTACCACTTCTACTACTCTTAATTTGGTTAACCAATTACAGTAATCTGGAGCATCAACTCTTCCATTTCATTATACCATCCCGAAGGAACCAAAAACTGCTAAAGAAGCCTTGGAAATTTCAGAATGGAGACAGGCTATGGAAGCTGAGTATCTAACTCTAAGGAGAAATAATACTTGGGAAATGGTACCCTATGAGGATGGCATGCATGTTGTAGGCAGCAAATGGGTCTTTAAAATGAAGTTGAACTTTGATGGATCTTTACAGAAATATAAGACTTGATTAGTGGGCAAGGGATTCCAACAAACTCCCGGTTTAGACTATTTTGATACATTTTCTCCAGTAGTGAAGGCAGCAACCATTCACATTATGTTTTCTTTGGCAGCACATTATGATTGGGAAATTCAACAAATTGATATTAATAATGCGTTTCTCAATGGTGAGTTGGTAGAGAAGGTTTTCATGGTGCCACCCATAGGTTTTTCTAATTCCTCTCATTCACAACAAGTGTGTTGTCTTCATAAAGCCTTATATGGCTTAAAACAAGCCCCAAGGGCATGGTTTGATAAGTTGAAAGGTGCCTTACTGACCTGGGGTTTTGTTAACTCTACCTCTGATGTAAGTTTGTTTTACTACAAAAAGGATTCTCATGTGATGTATTTGTTAGTATATGTGGATGATATATTGATAGCAGGGAATAATTCTCACTTAATTGATCAAGTGGTGAAGGATCTTAATAGTCAGTTTGCTCTCAAGACAATGGGGGCTATGCATTACTTCCTTGGGTTTGAAGTTCAAAGAAATCACTCTGGTTTACTGCTTACTCAGAGTAAATATGCCCAGGAGCTATTAGAGAAGGCCCGAATGGAAGACTTAAAACCATGTATCACGCCAATGGCCACTGATTCCAAACTGGTGCGAGATGCTGGAAATTTGTTTGATAATCCTACTTTGTTTCGAAGCATAATTGGTGGTCTTCAGTACTTAACTCTATCCTGACCAGATTTGGCTTTTACGGTTAACAAGTTAAGCCAATTTTTGCAAAATTCAACTGAAGCTCACTAGACTGCTTGTAAGAGGGTATTACGGTATATAAAGGGAACTCTGAATTATGGTCTTGTCTTTAAAAGAAACAAGGAGTTTAACATTGAAGCATATGCCGATGCGGATTGGGCGAGTGATGTGAATGATAGGAGATCTACAAGTGGATATGCTGTGTTTCTTGCGAGTAATCTAGTTCAATGAAGTTCCCAAAAATAGAAAGTTGTCTCACTTTCTTCCGCCGAAGCTGAATATAGGGCTTTAAGCCAAGCAGCCACTGAAGTTGTATGGACTCAACACCTCTTCAAAGAACTTGGGATTGAGGTTAAAAATGTACCAATTATTTGGTGTGATAACATGAGTGCTGGTGCACTCTCCGCAAATCTTGTTTTTCATGCAAGAACTAAACATATCGAAATTGATGTCTATTATGTAAGAGAATTAGTAGCTCGAAAACAGCTGACTGTGCAGTATGTAGCTTCAGAATTTCAGAAAGCTGATGTTTTAACTGAATCTATTCCTGGTAGTCGTTTTGGTATGTTGCACACTCAACTGAATGTTATGTGTGGCTGCCAGAGTAATGCTACTGTAATAGTGAAGTGTAGATGTGTTTGAGATTCAGTTGTTATGATCTGCCAATATTGTGATGCAGTGGTGAAGTTGAGAAGTATAAATGTGTTTGAGATTTAGTTATTATGATCTGCCAATATTGTGATGCAGTGGTGAAGTTGAGAATTATTATAGTAGTAGTTAGTTTGAAGGGAAAGTGTAGATGTTTGAGATGTTTGTTCGAATTTGTTTGCTGATTACAGTAGCAGTTGAGCTTGAAGGGAAATATTGTGATGTGTTTGCTGATTACATAGCAGTTGAGCTTGAAGGGAGATATTGTGATGTAGTGGTGAAGTTGAAAATTGTTATAGTAGCAGTTAGTTTGAAAGGAAAGTGCAGATGTCTGAGATGTTTGTTTGTTTGAATTTGTTTGCTGATTACAGTAGTAGCTTAGTTTGAGGGGAAATATTGTGATGAAGTGGTGAAGTAAAGAATTGTTATTACAGTAGTGGTTGCATTTGAGGGTGAATATTATGATATAAAAGAGTCTTTGTTTTGCAGTTTAGTCTGTGCTTTGCAGTTTCTATTTTGTTAGTTTTGTAGAATCCTGGGGTGTAATTGTAAGATTGTAAAAGATGTCTTGGGTTATTTTGTAAACTCTAAAGAGTTGTGTAAATGGTGCGTTTTAGTGTACACCATGCTTATAAGTGTATTGCGCGCACTTTACCAATTAATGAAAACACTTTACCAACAACTAAAGTTTGTTACAACAACTTCTCTGTTTCCTTTTATCTCTGCATTTTTGTCCATTGTTTCTTGAAATCTTTTCTGAAATTCTACAGCTACAATACAGGCACTTCTTCCAAATTTTATATTTTATGTATTTAATAAATTAAAATTAAAAAGCTTTAGAGTTGCCTGAATGCTTTATCATTGCTCTGTGTGGAATTTTGAGAGTGAAGGTGTCTAAAGCTTAAAGAAAGAATTGGGGAGAAACAAACTTTCTATTGATTGAGATTAAAGTCAAAATACAGCTAACTTCTCTTTAAATATACAAAGAAGTTTCAGCCGAAATTCTATAAATAACAGAGAAGAGAGAAAACTGGTCAAAACGACACAGTTTTGGTAAAATTGAAACTGCAGTCTAAAACGACAGAGTTTTAGACTTAGCGCAAGTTTATCTTATTGATAGCCCCTTTCAAGCTGAACTACTTTGTAGCTTCAGCTTGTAGCTAATAGTCCCACTCAGGCTGAACAATCTTGTAGTTAAAATTTTGCTGCTTTTTTTCTGTAACTCAAAATCTGCAGACACTCAAAATTCTGAAACTCAAAATCTGTCAAAGAATCTGTCAACATTTTTCCAATTTGATGGCTCATAAAATTTGTAGACATTGCAGACATTCTTAAGTTTACTGCAACGTAAAATCTTCTTCTTTTGAATCATCTTAAACTGCTGTAAAGAGTGACCTCTTAAGGATAACTTATGAGTTGAAACCGTAACACATCACAGATCCACTACATAATGCCAACATGAATTAATCATTGCTTCACTGCTTTAGCTAACAGTAGCTGTAACACACCAGTGAACCACTACATAATGCCAACATGAATTAATCACTACTGTACTGCTTTAGACACCAATAGATACAACACAACAATAAACCAACACATAGTGCCAACATGAATAAATCACTGCTTCACTACTTTAGACATTAGTAGCTTTAATCATTGCTTTCTGCAACACAACAACAAACCATCACATAGTGCCAACATGAGTGGATCACTACTTCACTCCTTTAGACAGTAGAAGCTTTAATTACTGCTTTTTGCAACACAACAACAAACCATCACAGAGTGCCAATATGAGTGGATCACTGCTTCACTCATTTAGACAACAGTAGTTTAATCACTACTTTCTGCAACACAATAGCTCACTCCTTCATTGTAGCTGATACTACAGTTCTTCATAAGAAGTCAATCAAAGAAAAGAAGCACAAACATTTAATCAACATTTTACTGCAACAGATTTATCGGTTAAATTTAACAGTCAGCTTTGCCTTTAGTTCTTCAAATTGAGTAGCAGGAAGGGGCTTAGTGAGTGTGTCTGCAATTTGCAACTTAGAAAGTACATACTGAACAGCAACCTAATGATCCAGTACTTATTCACGAATATAGTGAGTGTCAATTTCTATGTGTTTGGTATGATCATGAAAGACCGGATTCGAGGCCAAGGCTCAAGCACTCACATTGTCACACCATATGACTGGAGTTTTATTGAATGACAGTCCTAATTCCGTAAACACACTATTCAGCCAAGCAATTTCAGTGGTTGTGTGTGCAAGTGCCCTATACTGGGCTTCAGTAGAGGAAAGAGCCACCATTTTTTGTTTTCTAGAGCTCCATTAGATTAAGTTGGGACCTAGGAACACACAATATCCACTAGTTGACCTTCTATCTTCTATATTACTTCCCTAATCAACATCAGCGTAACATTCAATTTGAAGAGAGAAAACAGGAGTGATTTTCAGCCCATGGTCTTTAGTACCCTGAATATACCGCATGACTCTTTTGCAAGCTTGCCAATGAAGGGTGGTAAGAGCTTGTAAGAATTGACTTAACTTATTAACTGTAAAGCTCAAATCTGGTCTGGTTAAAGTTAAGTATTGTAAAGCTCCTACAATACTCCTAAACAGGCTGGGATTAGAGAACAGTTTACCATCTCCTGAAAACAGTCTTGCACTAGTAGCCATAAGAGTAGCACTTGCATTAGCTTCTAACATATTTGTCTTGGCAAGCAAATCAGTAGCATAGTAGGTTGTCCTTGTTGCTTCCAGTCCCAAAAAATAATGGATTGAACCAAGTGTCTTGAGTGCAAATTAGTCATTAAGCTCATGCACTAATTGTTTTATATAGGACAAATCTGAACCAGTTAATAATATGTCATCAACATAAACTAAAATGTAAACAACTTGACCATTTTAATGAAGGATGAATAGGCTCGAATCTGATACAAAATTAATGAAACCTTTCTGCGGAAGAGCTTGTTTAAGCTTGTCAAACCAGGCCCTTAGAGCCTGCTTAAGTCCATAAAGGGCTTTGTTTAACTTGCAAACTGAAGTGGGTTGTGTGGCATCTTCAAAACCAAAAGGTTGAGTCATATAAACCACTTCATTTAGTGTGCCATTAAGGAAAGCATTGTTTACATCCACTTGCTGGATATCCCAATTATTTGTCACTGCCAAGGTAAGGATAATCCGTATTGTGGAAGACTTGATTACTGGACTAAAGGTTACAAAATAGTCAAGGCCAGGGGTTTGTTGAAAACCTTTGGCTACAAGCCTTGCTTTATACTTTTGCAGTGACCCATCAACATTGAACTTCGTCCTAAAGACCCATTTATTCCATATAACATTCATTTACGAGGAAAATGGGACAAGAGACCAAGTATGGTTGGCAATTAGAGCATCATATTCTAATTGCATAGCTGACTTCCACTCATTGCTAGACAAAGCTTCTTGGACAATATTGGGTTAAGGTATTATGGAGGCAACAATTAGTAATGTTGTTTTGGGAAAAATAGCAGATTTGCCTCTTGTAATCATAGGATGAGTGTTTATGGGAACATCTGAAGAGTTTGGAATGTCAACAAACTTGGAAAGATTCAGATATATTTCAATGGAATAGGATGGTTCTGGTCTGTGAGAATTGTGTACGGTTGGTTCTGTTTTTTGAGAACTGTGTAGGGTTGTTTTTGGTTTGGAATGGTTATAGAGGGCTGATTCAGTTTTGTGAAAATTGTGTAGAGTTGTTGAATGATTAGGAAGTTGTGAAGTTGTTAAGTCTACTGTGATAGTACCAGGCAGTGTATTTGATGGTGGAGATGCACTGGATGATGGGACAAACAATATATTTGATGGTGGAGATGCACTGGATGATGGTGATTGATGAGTTACAGGAGTAAGATGGAGAGAAGAGTAAATCCTTACCACTTGTTGGAGGTGAATCATTTGAAGGACAGGCTACTCCAGGAGGATCAGAGCTAGTTGAGCAGGAGAGATTATGGATGGCAATGAAAGGGAAAAATGTAGGTGCAGTGGAAAGGGACTCAGGTGAAGAAGACTGGACATATTTAACAGTGGTGAAACCAAAACAAAAAGGAAATTCATGCTCATTGAATCTAACACTAGGGGTGATAAAGATTCGACCATCTGAGCTAAGACATTTGTAACCCTTATGCATCAAACTATATCCAACAAAAACACACTTACTTGAATGGAAACTAAACTTATGTTTATTGAAAACTCTTAGGAAAGGGAAACAAGCACAACCAAAGACCTTCAAGGTATCATACACAGGAGGAAATTTAAATAGTAACTGATAGGGAGATGTATGTTGTAGTACCTCAGTAGGCATTCTATTTATTAACTAAACTGCAGTCTCAAAAGAAAGCCACCAGAAATTTAAAGGCATAGAGGCATGAGCTAATAGTGTTAAACCTGTTTCTACAACATGCCTATGCTTTCTTTCACTTCTTCCATTTTGTTGATGTACATAGGCACAAGAATATCTAAACTGAATTCCTTCACTGGTTAGATATGGCAATAATCCCTTATGCTCACCTCCTTGATCAGATTGAATACACTTAAGCTTATAACCAAATTGTCTTTCAGCTAAATGATGAAATTTGATGAATATAGACCTAACCTCAGCCTTAGTTCTAAGGGGAAATAGCCAAGTATACCTACTAAAGTCATTTAAGAATTGCACATAATATCGAAAACCTTCAGTTGAGGTAATAGGTGTAGGACCCCATATGTCACTATGGATGAGTTCAAGAGGAAAATTAGCTCTAGAATGTGATTTGGGAAAGCTAGTGTGACGCATCTTTCCTAGTTGGCAAGCATCACAGAACTCGATAGGATGTAAATTCAACTTTTGTAGTGAATAATGCATGATTTGATTGTAAACCTTACTATGGGGGTGACCTAATCTTTGATGCCAAATCAATGAATTAACACTAGTGTTTGTAGTAACAAGTGCTTCAGCATGAGAGGATGAACTATCTAAAGACGATTAATATTTTATGGAATAATAGAAGCAGAATTAAGCAAAACAACATCAGAAAACTCAACATCAGAAAGATCATTCATATGGTATGTTTTATCAACAGTAGTTGATTTAATTACAGTACTATACTTAAGATATGTATCAGATAAATCATGTTGCTGACATTCATTAGAATTATCAACCTTAGAACTTTCAACAGGTACTGAGACATTTGAAATTGAAACTAGAACTTTATTTTTATTGCAAGAAGATTTAACACAAGTAATGTCATTATTATATGTGGTATTGACATCAAACATTACAGATTTTGACTTCTCTAACATTGCTGACTCTAAAGGTTCTTCTACTAAATGCTGAACCTATTTAGACAATGCACAATTAATAGAAGGTAAAGGTGAAAGTTTGACTTGTGAGGAAAGTGAGGGTTGAATGAACATACTAGAAGGTAGCATCAACCGATATAGCCCTTCTTTAAGATCTCCTTAGAGTAGCACAGTCCTGGAAATTTTGTCCTTCACAACATAGCAGTTAGAATTAAACTCAATAACCACATTATTATCCTTAGTAAACTTTGAAATGCTTAGTAAGTTCTTGGTGATTTAGGCACACAGAGGATATTTTTAAGGTATAAACATTTGGACTGTAATACACTAGGTAATGAGGAAAAACCAGTGTGAGAAATGTTTAAGAATTTACCATTTCCTACTTGCAATTGATATGTACCTTCGTATGGTTTGCTAGCATTCAACTAAGCTGGATCAGAGGCAATGTGGTCTGTTATACCTGAATCCATGTACCAGATGGGATCAGTAGGTGTTGCTGAGTTTGCAAGGGAAGTTGACATATTTGGGAAGTGTTGTGGAGGCATATTTGGGTACTGTTGTGTAGTTATAGTAGGAAACTGTTGGGACTGCACAGCAAAGTGTGCTAGTAAGCCTGGTAGGGACTGCTGAATTGCAGCAAAATAAGCTTGTGATCCAGACAGTATCTGTTGACTTGGGAGACCAACAGGACCAGATGATATCTGCTGGCTTGGAAGACCAATAGGACCAGAGTATCCATAGCTTCTATAAGAACCATGATTAAACTGACCAGATTGTCCAGAGTGTCCTGAACTTCCATAAGAACCAGGATTAAACTGTGAAGATGCATACTGATAAGAATTGGCCTTGGAAATTAGGAATTTCTAGTTTGATAGTTTCCATTGCTAAACTGTGATTGAGATGGAAACACTCCTGATTGAAATCCTCTAGAATAGGTTGAGTCATATATGTGGTAACATTGGATCGCAGTATGTCCTGGTTTACCACACACTTGACATATAGGTCTACCTCTATTATTGAACCTACCTCTACCTCTACCAGAATTATTAAACATTGTAGGTCTATAGGCATTCCAGGACATATCAATTTGAGAACTAGGCAGCTGTATTGCAGTATTTTGAGAACTAAATTGAGGTACTGAGTTTACAGGGACATGATAAGTGGAATGTGGTTGTTGACTCTGTAAACTATGCAGAGCATTCAATGTAGGTCCATTAAACACTGGAGCATTCTCATAATTCACAGCTGATGTTAGCTGATTTGCAGTAGCTACAGTAGCTATGTTGGTTAAGCTGTTTGAGAAGTCCAAAGTATTAAATTTTTCCAGCCTTATTTCATATTTTTGCAGCAAAAACTTTGCTTCTTGCAAAGAGACGGAATCCACTTTAGACTCAATTCGTGAAGTTAAATTCACAACAACCGCATCATACTCAGGGCCAAGACCATCTAGGACATATCGGAGAATATCCTCATCTGATATGGACTGTCCACTAGTAGATAAATTGTCCGCAGTCTCCTTCATTTTCTTGAAGTAATTATTTATGCTTAAGCCCTTCTTATGAGTATTTTGCAACAAATTCTTTAAATGCAAAGCTCTAGCCTTAGAATCTATTTCAAACTCATTCTCTAAGACAAACCATATTTCACTTGAATAATGACATTTAGAGACATGGCCAAACATACTTTCAGAAATTGATGCTAACAGCCAACTAACCAAGAATTTATCAGTACGTTTCCAAACAACATAAACTGGATTAATTTCCTCTGTAACTGCATTTTCTTTGTCTATAGTTTCACCAAAAATTTGAGAATTATCTTTCTTGACACAATTAAGTGGTGGAGGACAAGGAACTGTACCTATCAAGTGATCTTCCAATGCATGCGCACCCACGGCGAACAGGACTTGTGACCTCCATAACCGATAGTTGTCAAGAGTGAGCTTAGGGTTAATTACTTGTAGGCTGGATGAGAACACAGGCGAAGCAAATTTACTAGAATTTAATGGACTTAGAAGGATCGAATTTAGCCATTGATGTTTGTCAAAGCTCTAATACCATGTGGAATTTTGAGAGTAAAGGTGTCTGAAGCTTAAAGAAAGAATTGGGGAGAAACAAACTTTCTATCGATTGAGATTAAAGTCGAAATACGGCTGGCTTCTCTTTAAATATATAGAGAAGTTTCAGCTGAAATTCTACAAAAAACAAAGAAGAGAGACATGGCGCAAGTTTATCTTACTGACACTCTGTAACTCTTATATGGAAACAAAAAAAAAAAAAATCTCACTTCTCTGTTTCATTGTTAACTAGTTTGTTATGCTATCAATCAGAATTGCAAGAAGATTGAATCAACGGTAACACTAGCAACTGTTTCGACTCTGTATTGTTCCTGTGTAGCCATGGACTCTAGAAGGTGTTTGTGGTGTGACTTGTCATTTTCTTTTGTGTATATATGTTAGTTTGTTGTGTATTAATCATGAAAAACGTTCATGGACAACTCTCCAGTGTACAAAAACTGATAAACCCCAAATGGTTATATGGATTTTCTTTTGGTTATAACTTACATTTAAAAGCTATGATAGCTTGAGTGATGATCCCCTCAAAGCCTGTTTTGTTTACTGTTCCCTATTTCTAGAAATGAGAAGCTGAAACCAGAAAGAAACCAGAAAGGAAAATGGCGAGAAAACGCAAGAAAGTGATGGAACAAACGAGAGAAAATATCTGAATGTTACTGTGTAATATTCTTATTATTAAATTCTGTTACAAAGTTTATTAAAATATAAACTGACCCCAGTCAACAAGTCAACAGGTTAGTCAGAATAAAAATTATAGATTTATCCTTAGTCTAACTGAAATTCCAGATTCATTCTTCAAACATATTCTAACATTCCCTTATAAACAGAACCTCCACTGAATCCTCAAACGCATTACCAAAAATCATATTCTAACATTCCCTTGTAAACTTAACCTCCATAGAAAACTCAAATACCATTCACAAAAAAAAAATCTCCAACCTCAATAATCAACAGCTCAATTTTATTTATTCAGCAAACCAAAACAATCAGCAACTTCAGTTCAATTTTACTCATTCACCAACTAGAACAACAAGCAACATTCATTCTGCAGCTTAATAGAGGCAAAACACCAACAACTTTCATTCAACAGTTCACCAAAAACAAAATATTCAACTCATGCTACAGCATAATAGCCAGTCATCAGCACCAGTCAGCAGCTCACAAAACTCAGACAAACAACAACATTCAGTCGGCAGAATAACACCAACACTTCACCAAAAACCAGGACAACAATAATATCCATTCAAAACAGAACAACAAGTACATTAGCTCAGCTCTGCTTCACGTATTGCAGTAATAAGCAGCAATATTTCAGCTCACCAAAGCAATTATTTCAGCTCACCAAACCAGAATAGAAAAAAAAAACTTATTCATCCAAAAACCAGAACATTCATCCTGCATCATGATAACATCATTCAACTACTCAATCTAAAAAAAAAAAAAAAACTGCTTCTACCAGAAACATATCAACCACTCACCTCCAGTCGAAACACCAACAACAACAGTATACATTTTTCAAATCTACTTCTACCACAAACATATCAACCACTCACCTCCAGGCAAACACCAACAACAACAGTATACATCTTTCAGTATAACAAAGAAATAACAAACACCTCCAGTTAGAACATCACCCATTCATTCAGCATAACAACAGCATTCTACAGCTCAGATACTGGTTCTACCAGAAACATATCACATCAGTCAGCTGCTCAATCTCAAAAAAAAAAAAAAAAAAAAAAAATCTGCTTCTACCAGAAACATAGCAACCACTCACCTCCAAGCAAACACCAACAACAACAGTATACATCTTTCAATATAACAAAGAAATAACAAAGAACTCCAGTCAGAGCATCAACCCATTCATTCAGTATAACAACAGCATTCTACAGCTCAAAAACTGGTTCTACTAGAAACATATCAACCACTTACCAAGAAACAGTGAATCAAGGCAACACAAATCATCAAGGATTAAAAACAAACTCAACTAAATTATTCAATTCATTTACCAGCTATATCAGTAGGTGACTTTGAAACATTAGCAGGTGATTTTGAAAGAGAAACAGGAGCAGCTCGAATGGTGAGATTATCCCTCAAATTTTCAAACTTTGAAGTGGGAAGAGCTTTAGTAAATATATCAGCCTTCTGATATTCATTAGACACATACTAAACTTTAAGTTTATTTCTTGTAACTTGTTCCCTCACATAGTGAGCATCCAACTCAATGTGTTTAGTTTAGAGCTAGGCAAGGGACCGGTCCCTTGCGGGCCCAGGCCTGGGCCCGTTTGGGACTGGTCCCTTGGGACTGGTCCCAAATGGGACTAGTCACTCATGGGCCTGGGACCGGTCCCAGGCCCATGAGAAAAACCAGGACCCGGACCAGGCCTTAGGCCTGGTCGGGACTGGTCCCATGGGGCCAGGACCGGTCCTAGGACCAGTCCCATGGGCCTTGGACAATTTTATTTTCCCCACTCAATTTTTTTTTATATTTTGGGGGTAAAACAAAATTTTATAGGGGGTTTTTAGTATTTTTTAGGGGTAAAATTTATAAATTTTATAAATTTTTTAGACCTGGAAGATTTTTTTTTTTAATAAATTTTGTAAAATTTTATTTTAACCCTCGTAATTTATATCTATTTAAAATTAACAAGGGGTTTTATGTAATTTGGTAGGGGACTACATTGAAAATATACAAATTTTTTTGGGCCCAGGCCCGGGCCTTGGAGGATGGCCTAGGCCCGGGCCTTGGAGGAGGGCCCAGTGGAGGGCTCGGGCCCTCCTCCTAAGGCCTGGTCCCGTTTTGGGACCAGGCCTCCTAGGACCGGTTTTTGGAGCTGGGCTTTTGGGCCTGGTCCCAAATGCCCAGCTCTAGTTTAGTTCTTCCATGAAAAATAGGATTTGAGGCTAATGATCCTGCACTTTGATTGTCACACCATATAACAGGAACTTCACTAAGTGGTAGACTAATTTTAGTACACAGACTACAGAACCAAGTTATTTCAGTAGCCCCTTGAGCCAATGCTCTATATTCAGCTTCAGTTGAGGACAAAGAGACAACTTTCTATTTTTGAGAAGTCCACTGTAGTAAATTATTACCCAGAAAAACACAACACCCACTGGTCGATCTCTTGTCATGAAGACTGCTAGCCCAATTAGCATCCGTAAAGCATTCTAGATTGAATCTCTATGTTTTACTAAAAAAGAGACCAAAATCAAAGGTGTCTTTAATGTATCTGAGCAGTCTCTTACAGGCTTGCCAATGCATTTGGGTGGGAGCCTTTAAAAATTGGCTCAATTTATTCACTGTATAGGATATATCTGGCCTGGACAAAGTTAGGTACTGTAGAGCACCAATGGTGCTCCTATAGAGAGCTAGATTATCATAGGATACGCTATCACCCAGAGAGAGTTTAGTACCAACTGACATAGGTGTGGAACATGGATTGCAATCAATCATATTTGTCTTAACTAAAAGATCCTTAGCATACCAAATTCATCTCTAGAAACTTTAAGACCAAGAAAGTATTTTAAAGAACCTAGTGTTTTCAAGGCAAACTGAGTATTAAGGTGTTAAACAGTTTCTTGAACCAATTGAGAATCATTACCGGTAAGGAGAATGTCATCCATATAGACTAACACACACATAATGGTCTCCTTATTTTGGTAAATGAACAAACTAGGATCAACAATGGAATGAACAAAACCCCATCCAAGAAAAGCCTTTTTCAACTTATCAAACCAGGCCCTAGGAGCCTGTTAAAGACCATATAAAGCCTTGGTCAAACGACACACATGGTGTGGAAACTGTGAGCTAGCAAACCCTTCAGGCTAAACCATATACACTTGCTCCGTAAGATCACCATTTAGAAATGCATTATTGACATCCACTTGTTGAATATCCCAACCATAACTTACAGCCAAACTCATGATTACTCTAATGGTAGGAGATTTTACAACAGGACTAAAGGTTTCTAGGTAATCAATGCCGGGTGTTTGTTGAAACCCTTTAGCTACCAACCTTGCTTTAAACCTCTAAATAGTGCCATCAGGATTGTGTTTAATCTTAAACACCCACTTACATCCTACATTATGCATGTCTGAAGTGGCTAGAATCAATGCCCAAGTATGGTTAGCCATTAAGGCATTAAACTCTGCTTGCATAGCAGCTTTCCAAGATGGATGAGAAAGAGCCTCTGTAACTGTAGCTGGTTCCTTAGAATCTAAATAGGAAGAAGTGACTAAAGCTGTGTTATGTGCCCTAGCTTTGGACCTAGTGATCATAGGGTGTATATTTTCTGTTGAGGATAACTACTGAGGATAAGGTAACTCAACCACCAGTGGAACAGTATCAAAGGAAGTGTTTGATGGGAGAGATATCGGTGAAGAGATGGGAGTAAATACTGAAGGTATGGGCTGTGTTTGGTGCTGTGTTTTGGATGCAGGAGAAGACAAGACCTGGGATATGGATACAGGTGAGGAAATTGACTATGAATGTGACTGATTTTGTGTGGTAGAAAGCTGAGGAGTGTGAGAAGAAGTGAACTATGAGTTAGACTAACATTGTGTGGCAGGACAACCAGAGGACAAACAATTAGTAGGTTGTTCTTAGGATGAATGTAAAGGTGGAAGAGGTACAGGCCAAGTATTATGAACTAGAGAATCTGATGAACTATTAGAAGAGGTAGGGACAACGATAGGGCTGGAATTTTTAAAAGGAAAATCAAGTTCATCAAATTTAGCACTTTTGCAAATGTAAATCTTGCCGGAAACATCTAAGCATTTGTATCCTTTATGATGCAAAGTATATTCAATAAAAGTACATTTGGAAGTATGGAAATTGAATTTGTGTGAACTATATGGCCTAAGAAAGGGATATACAGCACAACCAAACACTTTAATATCAGAATAATTGGGATGAGTATGAAACAATTTCTAAAAAGGGGACTGATTAGATAACACTGGTGAAGGCAGCCTATTTGTGAGAAATGTGGCAGTTTGGAAAGCATGCCATAAAAATTTGAGAGGCATACTAGCTTGGGCAAGTAGAGTCAAGCCTTGTTCTACAATTTGTCTATGTTTCCTCTCAACTCTTCCATTTTGTTGATGAGTGTGAGGACAAAGATGCCTAAAATGGATTCCATGAGTTTTAAAATAAGGTACTAGACTCCTATATTCCCCACCCCAATCAGTTTGAACACATTTGAGTGTAGTGTCAAATTGTCGTTCAACCAGTTTATGAAATTGTGTAAACACTATATAGGTTTCAGATTTAGCTTTTAATGGAAAAATCCATGTAGACCTACTGTGATCATCTAAAAACTGTATGTAGTATTTGAAACCTTCAGGTGTAGGTACTGGATAAGGTCCCCAAAGGTCAAAGTACACAACATCTAGTGGCTTAAGGGCCTGAAAATTGGATCTAGGGTAAACTAACTGATGTAACTTACCACACTGGCAGGCTTGACAAAAAGGGACAGAATCTGTGGCAAAATGTGGTAAATTCAGATCTTTAAGGATTTTAGTGAGAGCTGAAATGTTAGGATGTCCTAACCTATTGTGCCACAACATAAGATCAGTTTTTTGAGCAGGAAATTATTCAAAAACAGGAGTTTTATTGAGTATAGTTACAGCATCAGAATTGGATACATTGCTAGTCATAAACGTTTTAGTGCATGCATTATTCAACTAAGTAAAATGAGAATTACAATCTGAATTGAACATATTTGAAATAGGAGCTAACAAAGGCGTATTATTCAAAGCAACACTATTAGACTTAGTAGACTGATTAGACAAAGAAACATCAGACTTATTAGCAAGCTTGGAATTAAAAGAGACAGCCAAACTTGGAGAGGAGTGAAGAGATGAATGAGCTGGAACCTGAAGTTGATACAGACCAGCCTTAAGTACCCTTTGAAGCAGAATTGTCCTGGAGGTTATGTCCTTAACCACAAAATAGTTAGTATAAAACTCAACAAACACAGGATTATCCCTAGTCAACTTAGACACACTAAGCAAGTTTTTGGTAATAGTAGGTACGCATAACACATTCCTAAGGTATAAAGGTTGTAAAGCACAAGGTAAAATGGTTGAGCCAATATGGGAGATAGATAGTAACTCACCATTACCCACTTGGAGCTGCTCACCACCAGTGTAGCTGGAGCTGCTCACCACCAGTGTAGCTGAAGCTTGCTATCAATTGTGAGAAATCAGAGGTTACATGGTCTGCAGCTCTAGAATCCATGTACCATGCAGCATCCTGAACAGTAGAGGGTGTAGCTATATGGTTGATTGCTACAGAGGTAGGAAAATAGGGCTGTGATTGTGTTATGAAGGCCTGATTCTGCCCACCTGTAGGACCTGTACTCAATGGAGAACCAATATTAAGTCTGGAGGGTTGCACATAAGTTCCAAGATTAACACTCTGTGAGTAAGCATGGTGAGCTGTGGGGGAGTAGTTGTTTTGACTGAACTCAGGTGATCTGGAGAAACCAGCAACATTAGCAGGACCAGAGTTATGTGAGAAGCCAGGAGAACTGTTTGTAAAGCCAAGGAAGGAAGAATGTTGTCCTGCAAAATGAACATCAAACCTATGATAACAGTTCAGCGCAAGATGCCCTGTTTTTCCACAAACTTGGCAAATAAATATATTTCTTCCTCCAGTCCTACCTCTACCTCTACCTCTACCACCAGAATAACCATTGTGAAATTGCTTATTATAATATGAATTCTGAGCATATCCAGGTGTAAACATGGTTTGATTTTGAGTAGGTAAGACATAAGGTGAAGTGAAACTATGAAGCTGATCAGTTTGAGGGAAGGTATTATATTGAGATTTTCCAACAAGGCTTTGAGCATCCTGAGGTATTTGGGGTTTCTTATTGCTGGTGTCTATAGCAAGGTTAGCAACATTCACTGAAACTCCATGGAACTCATTATGGACAATTGAGTTCAGAGCAGAATTTGCCTTTTCCAATCTTAGCTCAAATTTTTGCAGGATGATTTGAGCTTCTTGAATGGAAATTGGTTCAAGTCTTGATTCTAACCTAGAGGTTATATTAACTACAGCAACATCATAATCTGAATCAATACCATCTAATATATAATTTAGTAGCTCTTCATCTGTAACACTAACCCCACTAGCTGACAGATTCCCGGCAAATCCTTTCATCTTAAGAAAATAGGCATGCATGCTAAGACTATCCTTCTTAGTGTTCTGTACAAACTTCTAACATGTAACGTTTTGGCTCTAGATTCAGTAAGAAATTCCTTTTCAAGTGTAATCCAGATTTCAGTAGCATGTTGACATTTAGCAATTACTGTAAACATTGATTTTGAAATTGAAGATAGCAACCAACTGACTAAAAGTTTATTAGTTTTCTTCCACAAAGTATACTCAGGATTAAGTTTCTTGATTACCTCAGAGTTTGAATTTTCTGATTGAACTCTAACAAATGGAGCAGGGCAAGAGACGAAACCAGTGAGATGCTCCTCAAGATCGTGAGAACCGACAGGAAAGATTATCTGTGACTTCCAGAACCTATGATTATCTCTCGTCAGCTTGGGTGAGATAATTGGAAGCGTGGATGATGAAAAACCAGAAGAATTGCTAGGATTAGTTGAGCTAGTGGAGGGTTTTGAGTTTGGATTTGTTTCAGATTTGTCAAAGGAAGAAGAAAAAGAAGTTTGATCAGCCATTATTGACGTTTGTCAATGGCTCTGATACCAAATGAGAAGCTGAAACCAGAAAGGAAAATGGCGAGAAAACGCAAGAAAGTGATGGAAAAAACGAGAGAAAATATCTGAATGTTACTGTGTAATATCTCTTATTATTAAATTCTGTTACAAAGTTTATTAAAATATAAACTGACCCCAGTCAACAAGTCAACAGATTAGTCAAACTAAAAATTACAGATTTATCCTTAGTCTAACTGAAATTCCAGATTCATTCTTCAAACATATTCTGACACCAGAGGATCAATATATTTCAAAAAAAATGATATTATTGAACTTTGGATTGGAGAAGGATTTCTTAGAATATTTTGATAACATAAGTTCTGCACGAAACAAAGTATATATTGTTGGAAGTCTAAAACTTCATGCTTATTGTTATTGGAAAGTAGTGATCTTCCAAGAATATTATATGATAAACTTGAAGACTTCTTTAAGATGCACGATGTGCTTCCCAACATGGCATTATCGTTAGCTTCTGAAAAGAAGAACGTCATATCGGTAGCAAGATATCTTTGGTTAAATAAAGCAGACAAGGTTGCTAAATGGCAGAGGGCTGTACGGATGTCACTTTGCGCCCTAATATTGATCTTCAATCTAGAACGGCAGTATCTTAATTTAAACATGATTTATACTTTTAGGGTTTGAGTAGGTTATTATTATTATTTTTTTTTTCTAATCGGAAAAACTAAATGAATGCCCTTTTGCTGTTAGTTTATGAATTTAAAAAATAAATGGAACGTTGATAATTTTCCTAACCAGAATGTGTTGTTTCGCTAAAGATAGGATTGAGAGTCAATTTCATAAAGGTAAAACTGAATTATATTAAAAATAAGAGGGAGTGGAAAGATGTTTTATAAGGCCTATAAAGAAGTAGAAAATACGAAGGGTTGAAATGATATTTAGCAGTTTAATTAGCTGGGAACAAAATTTTTGAAAACATACACGACTCGAGGAAGGGACTCGAAATGAGCCATCAAAATTGATATTTGGCTGTGTAAAGTATTCCTTGGTCACAGATTTATGAGTATAAAAGGCAGCCAATGTCCACAAATTCTTAGCTACTTCAAATGCGTTTTAGCATACAAAATCATTCTGAACCCTTTTCTTTCTCTTTTTGTTTCTTCTTGCAGTATATTATACGAAAAACATTATATACACAACTAGATGACTATTTATGTGATTTACGTCAGGCGTCGGTTTAAGGCTGGAGTGTGGATAATCCACACAAGTTATACTCCTTCTGCAGATATGCTGCTTGTGGGTACTACAGGTTTTGGTGTCCATCAATGGAGTTCAACCTGGTTGATTACATTGCTACATATAGCTCAAACGAGGCAAAAAATATGTAGACTGAAGTGGCCGAAATTAAGGCTGAGATGCAACTTGTGCAAGTGAAGCAGAAGAAGATTGAAGATTCCATTGGTGGATTGATAAAGCTGCTAATCATTGTCTTGTTTACAGTTAAACCTACCTTAGTCATGCATCATTATTGCCTGCAATTACTTCAGAAATTGAAGCAAAACTTTTAGTAACTATTTGATACTTACTGTACTTTCTTTCTGAAAAGAAGTGTTATTCACAATCACACGATAGCTAATTAATAAACTTGCAATAGGCTCTTGCAAATGAATGAATGATAAAGGCCTAGCAGTGATATTAAGTTCTCTTAACACTTGTACTTCATCTGTAATTTTCGTCTGGGAACCTCTCTGCTTCATTGTTTCAACAAATTTTTTGGTTTGTATAACTGATTCTTAGATTTGCTATCAGATGGTACGTATGTGAAAGAATTTTTACTTTGAAGACTGATTTTACAATATCTGTATTGTTCTTGTCTAGTTGTGGACTTCAACACAGTGCATGTGGTTCGTCTAGATATTTATGCTTTATTTT
Organism: Pistacia vera; assembly: GCF_008641045.1. Lineage (NCBI taxonomy): Eukaryota > Viridiplantae > Streptophyta > Magnoliopsida > Sapindales > Anacardiaceae > Pistacia > Pistacia vera. The sequence goes on along the minus strand of NW_022196195.1, from coordinate 1,023,893 downwards.
TTTTATTATTTTTTTTTAGATATGAAAAATATTCACTTTGAACTCAAATACTGCTTGAGGTCCTTCTGGATAAGTTCAACTTGGACTCTAAAATGGTAGAAATTGTTATAGTAGACAATCTTATCACTTCACTTGGTTGACATGGTAAGACCGTCTAATGATATAATGATTTATAGAGTTAGCTTTCTTAATCACTCATTATAGTAGTAGTTATTGATGAATCATACAAGATAGTAATTCAAAAATCATGCTAATAGTTGGATGAAAGAGAAAAAATTGAGGTATATGTGGCAACACATGCCATTACTTCATTGGATGGTCTCAATATAGATGAGGTGGTAAGGCTATCACATGATCAAATTAAATAGTATGAAACTCTATAAACTTCAAATGGTTGATGTTGTGGGTTCCTATGGATTCACATGTATTTTAAACTTAATATGCCTATAGTTGTAGTTGCAGTCTTGCATAACTCTTTAAACCTCAATTAATAATAGCCCTCTAAGATTAATTAGGTTTATTTTTCCTAATTTCAAACTTAATTAGGTTTTTTATTTTACACCATTTTTCTCTAATCTCAAACTTAAACAGATTTTTTGTTCACATCCTTTTTTCCCAATTTTCTAATTTCAAATTTGAAACTTACTTTTTATTCTTCATATTCAGATTCATCCCATTGTGTGATTATGTTTTCATAGTTTTAGTATTATATTTTCATCAAATAAATAAATATTTGAAATTAAAAAAGTTTCAATAACTGTTAAAATTTAGGGCTAGGGTATGCAAATTTTGGATTAGGGTTTATGTAAAATTAAAGGTTAAAAATTATAACAAAATATAAACTACAGTATGAATATATTTAAAAACTATATTTAAACTTGTTAAAAGAAAAAATATTTTTAAAAATAGGAGATACTGATCAATTAAGTGGGGGCTAAAAATCACTCCTCTTTTCTTTTTAACACTAATCCTCACATTATTTTTTGTCTTGGGATTTCTATTTGAGGAATGAATTATCTCCGTAGAAATGACAACAAAAGCCCGGCCCAATTTGAGTTTCGATTCAATCCATCTGAAAAGGAGTTGGGGTTGATATTTAAAACCTATTGGGTTTGTAGTGGGTTTGAAGTTTGTGGGGATAGCCCATTTTCCAATTAACATAATTTTTTAAACAAAATAAAATAAAATCTTGTAATGTGAATCGTCTCACTGTTTTTATTACCACATATCTTGTAATTGTCAATGCTTGAAAATTTTCCTTTTCAAAGGTTTATTTTATAATTAAATAATTTGGACGTTAGAGAACTATTATAATCAGTCCAATCCAATTTGATCAGTTTGGATTGGATTGATTTGTTTAAGTGGGTCGGATTGGATTTTGAATTGGGGAAGCAATTTTTAGCCCCCATATAACCTCTCATTACTGGCACACCCATTTTATATTTTAATATCTCTTTTTAAACCCCACTTAATACCAAAATTTTCCTTTTAGACTTAAATAAGTTTTTTCTTTATTCCCATTTCCTAATTTTTTAAGATTTAGATTATTTCCTATTTTATTTTGCCTAAGTTTGTAAAGATTTATTGAAATATGACAAGTATATATATATATATATATATATATAATTTTTTTGAATTAGTTTATAACTTCTAGTTTAAGAAGAACAAACATGCTTGGAGTGAATCATTTTAAAGAAAAAAGAAAGATGAAGATATGAAAAATCATATTTTGGTTAACCAAAAAATTAAAATAAGATGAAGAAATGATTATTTCTTTAAAGCAATTTAAAAGGATATACTATGAGTTTTAAGTATGATAAAAAAATAAAAAATAAATAAAAGAGAAGAAAATATAAAATAAAATAGGGGTGTACTTAGAATTTATGGTGTCTTTTACAATAATTTTATTTAAAGTTAAACTTGTCAAAATAAAAAAAAGGGGTTTTATCAATTTATGGACACTTTTTTCAAAAACTAATTAGAAAATGACAAAAGTTTTAAAACACACACACAAAAACAAAAACAAAAAACAAAAAACAAAAAAAAAAAAAAAAAGGGACAAAATTCTGTTAAGTGAAGTTAGATTTAGCGGAAAATGATAAATGTCCCTTAACAAATATGTAAAGAAAAAACATTAAAAATTCTGATTATTAAAAAATTAAAAATAAACAAAGATAAATTTGTTAAAAAATGAACAAATATATTCTAATATTTTAAATTTTTATATATTGAAAATATTTTTAAAACAGAAAATACGATAATTAAATAATTAATATATATATATATATTCTAAAGTTTAACAATCATTCATAATTTTAAAATAGTTTTAGAATTAAAAAATAGAAAATTAAATAGTTAGAAAATTAAAATACAAAAAAAGGATGGCGAGCAGATTTTATTAATTATTTAATTATTAAAATCTAATTATGATTTTATAGTTTTAAAAATATTTTTAAATTTTTAAATACTTAATAAAATGTTTGGATTTGTTGAATTACCTTCTTTAAAGTTAAATCTAACATTTTCTATAAGGTTTTGTCATTTTTTTTATCTGTTTTAAAACTTGTGTTCTTTTCTAATAAAACCCCTAAAATAAAAAAAATAAAAAAATGGAGGCTACTGATAAAAAAAGATGGGGCTTAAGTAAAATATGTTAAACATGATATTCTTAAATTACCTACAAGTTAATACATATTTAAAATTCATTTTTAGAGTAAACGACATATTCCTACTCGAGGTTTGGTGAAATCCCAAGCGGATAGCCCCAGTTCCATTTATTCTATATTTCCATTGTTAAACTAACTTCGTTTTCTTTATTTTAAGAGTGGAAGGCTAAAATAGTCTTTATGCTAGTTTGAAATTAAAAGGACAAAATAACCCTAAATAACCCAAAATCTCAAATTTCTCTCCACCTCCACCTCCACCTCCAGCTCCATCTCTTCATCTTCCACTTTCCCTCATCTTTGCCGGCGCCAGCTGTTTTCCGGTTTTCCGATGATGAAGCCCATATCTAGTTGTGACTATCCATCTCCCTCCTATATTTCTCCATTTTTTTTTCTTCTTCACCATGTGACACCCACATGGAGGTACGTAATTTAATTTATGCTTTTATACCCCTTAGTTGATTTTTGTTAAAGTTATTTTGAGAAAATGTGAAAAAAATGCCTTAAACTTGCATTAAGGGTAAAATGGTCTTTTCACTCAAAATTAGTTGAAATTGTGGAGAGTGAAAAGAGATAGAATTTCATGGAGAATGTAATAAATATGAGGGCATTATGATAATTGACTAAGGGGCATAGATGAAGTTTTAAAGAATGTGCAAGGGCAAAATGGGAACACACACACACACACACACACGCACACACACACACACACACACACACACACACACACACACATATATATATAATATGTTATATCAAAGAGTGAAGAGCGAAACCCTAGCCACTCTTCAACCATTTGCACGCCATTTTCAGCTCCATATTCTCTCAAGTTCTTTAATTTTTCTTCAAAGGAAATTCATAGATTTTGGGTACTTTTGGGTGGATTTTCAATCCTAAGCATCTTTAGGTAAGATCCTTGCACTAAGAAGTGAGTTTTAATTTTTAAAGTATTGAATTTTGATGATTTATGTTTATAGGATTTAAGAGAAAAGGAGTTGGATCCAAGAAGATTTTTAAGGTATTGGATTGCTCTTGTACAAGGTAAGTAAATCCTACCCCAAGTATGATTTAAGTTATGTTGTGTAGAGAATTTATTTCATGTATACATAAGTGTTATATGTAGAATTGTTGATGGATTTGGTGTTGAATGATGATTATAAATTTATCCATGAGTAGCTGTGTTGGTGTATTGGATGTTTAATGAATGTTTGGATGAAATTTGGAAGAATGAAGTGGAAATTTTGGAGTGTATATTTTGGGCAAATTTGGTGTTGAATATGGGGGGTTTAATTCCCAAATTTTGGTGGCTTAGAAAAGAGATAGAAATGTAGCCAAATTAGGGTTACTTTGTGCACATAAGTTGTTTGATGAAATGTTAAAGAGAAGTGTTTGTTTGAGTATGATTATGTGTTATATTGAGATGAGTTTGTAGATGGTAGAGAATGACATGTTTGCATTCCATATTGCATAATTGCATTTAAACATGTAAATTTATAAAGAAGTATAAGCATGAAACCATCTACATGCATACATATTCATAAGAGTATAAAAAAAAAAAAACACTAAAGAATGTTAAAGATTAAATGGAAAGAAATGAGAATGTTAAAAAGTTCCAAATTTGAATTTTAGTTAAAGAAGTGTAAAAAGATAAAAAGAAGAAAAGGTTGTTGCGATAGGGAATCGTGCGTGACAAGAAGAATTTTCCCCACATGCACGCTGCCTTTAGTGAGAAGCCTAAGAAGAAGAAAAAAGAATTGGTACAGTCTATAAGAGTACATGTGGATGAGGGCTATACCCAAGAAAGAAGAATACACTTACACGGCCAAAGTTCCAAATCCATGTCTCAACCGAGTCCGATTGGCAAAAGAATAAGAAAAGAGAAGAATGAGAAAAGAATAAGAAAGAAAAGAAAAGAAAAGAATGAGAAAGAAGAGAAAGAAAGAAGCATAGAAAAGAAAGAAAGAAAAACATAATAAGAACCGAGAAGAAAGAAAAACGGAAAATAAAATTCACCATTTATACAATTGTGCATTTGCATTTTATTTATGCATAATATCATGCCCATTATCTGAATAGTGAGAAATTAGAAAAGAGAAAGAACAGAGAGAAAAACAGAGTAAGAGTAGAGAAAGAATAGAGAAGAATGGGGAAATGAGAAGTAAGAAAAGAAATTCAGAATTTAAGCAAAGGAAAGAGAAGGGTAGCATAGCTGGTTTACTTATTGAGCAATTAGTGCTCACCCCCGTTGTTTTCAATGTTTTTGCAGGTAACAGGTGAGATGCGGTCATTTGGAACATCACGCCGCAGAAAGGGTTGGGCAAAACTGTCAAGCTAATATTTTTGAGACTTTTTTGTATTATGTAAAGTTTTGTGCATAAAGAAAATTAAATATGGGCCCATACTTTTATACTCGTTTATATATTTTTCTTATATGTATTTAATGAATTTTTACTGTTATTTTACAAGTATACTAGCTAGAAAGAGAGTCATTACACACCACACGATTATGTCTTTCCCATGAGTGCAGTCCCTCTTGATTCTGATGTCTTGACCCCCCACCACCACCATCCGATCCATCGAACCCACCACACCAAAACCCCTCTATCCCCCACCCCACAAATCTCGCAAATCAGCCCCTAGCCGTATTATGAAATAGTCTAGTTGTCGGCCTTTTCGCCACTTTTTCAGCTTTTTCTCACCCAAAACCATGACCATCTGCCTCCCTAAACCTCCCATACCAAAACCCCACCCTTTCCTCAGTTGAAACCATCCGTCCCCACCTGGAAAATGCACCGACCACAATTGGGTTTTTTTGCGCGCTGTGCGACTGTCTCCAACCGGATTCCAGTTGCCTCAACCCAAAACGACACCACCCCTGCACTCACAGGCATCTCCCCTTCAAAACCCTCAACCTTCCTGACCACGATTGTCCGTCTTTCACTACTGACACTGAATTTTTGGGTTTTGCCAAATTCGTTGAAATTAGAGTTTGGTTGGATTGTGGAATTGATTTTTTATTTGTTTGATTTTCAATTTAGTTTTTTGTTTGATTTTTTATTTTGATTGTTGTGTTGGGAAAGAAGAAGGGCCGATTGTGGTGGTGATTTGGTCAACTGGTGTTGGGAAAGAAGAGTCAACTGTGGCTGTGGTTTGGGATGGGGTAGTTTGGCCAGTTGTGGTGGTGGTTTGGGATGGAGTGGTTTGGAATGGGTTGTAAAAAAGAGGAGGGGAGATGAAGAAGAAGAAGGTCCAAGGGTAATTTGGTAAAAGAGGACTTTGTCCCCATGTCACAACCTATTCTTCACTAACGAAGTCCATTTAAGGGTGAAAATTTGGAATTTATGAAACCAAGGGTACCAACCTGAGATTTCACTAAACCTTGGGTAGGAACATGTTATTTACTCTTCTTGTTTACTCTTCTTTTTTATGATGTTGAAAGTAAAATCCAATATATATATTGGATTTTACTTTCAACATCATAAGTACAATTTTTAATGTAGGAAAAAATATATAACTACAATCAATTTAAAAAGATTGCTCAGTACAACTAAGCATATTAATCATTTTCTAGCCCTAATATATGGTTTTTCAGTGAGAGATATGTATAAATAAAAGGTCAATAACATCACAATTATACCATAATTGCAATATTACAAAACAAAAACACATATAAAATAAATATTTAATTTAATAATTACTCTAATAAGCGTTCTTTTTATTAGAATTGGTGAACTCTGTTCAATGCTAGATATCAATTTTTAAAGGGCAGCAGAAGATTTTATCAAGTTGATTAATGGTTATCAAGTTTAGCATAAATCAAAATCTATAAGCGGTAAACATAAAGCACACCAGCATATACATGGTTCGGCTAAAACCACTCTTAGCCTACATTCATGTAACCTCATCTAGATCGAAGCAAATCTACTAAACAACAATTATTACAAGATATAGTTTAAAGTTGATTTTAGCTACAGCAAAGAGAACTCCTTGTTCTAATTACACTAAACACCACCCTTTGAATCTCTAATGTCAGTGAAAATCGCAAATTGAGAGAAAAATTAAAAGAAATCAAAGCTTTGATTTGTGTATTTGATTGAATGAATCAATAATGCAGTAAGGGTTTGCTACTTAGGTAAGTCAGTAGCTGAGAGAGTGTGAAGAGAAAAAGGAAAGTGAAAATATAGAGACATTCATTCTCTTTAAGAGAGAAAACAAAAACAATAGCGTTTTTTTGTTTTTACTTAGCTAAATATTAGCTAAGCCCTTAACTTCTGAATTATGACACTTTAATCCACATGCCCACTCAAATCTAACTCCCTAGTCCAAATTTCCAAATCCTAGCATTTTAATCAACATGCCCACTTAAAACGAATTGCCTCCAAAACAAAAACTTCAGCAAGTCTTCACCAAACTACATTCAGCAGTATTCAGTAAAATTCAACATCTAATGTCCACTACAACTGAACCCAAGACTTCATCAAAAACATTGCAGTAGAACACTAGTAAAATCACATCAGCAAGTCTTCACCAAACTACATTCAACGGTCTTCACCAAACTACATTCAGCAGTCTTCACCAAACTACATTAAACAGTATTCAGTAAAATTCAACATCTAATGTCCACTGCAACTGAACCCAAGACTTCATCAAATATATTGTAGTAGAACACCATTAAAAATCACATTAGCAAGTCTTCACCAAACTACATTCAGTAGTCTTCACCAAACTACATCCAGCAATATTCAGTAAAATTCAACATCTAATGTCCACTACAACTGAACCCAAGACTTCATCAAATATATTGTAGCAGAACACCAGTAAAAATCATAGGCTACACCAGAATTCAACATCTAGTAGTCACTGTAACAGAATTCAACCTCCAGACTACACCAGAATTCAACATCCAATGGTCACTACAACTAAAGAACACCAGTAAAACCACAATCTTTAGCAATCAGCAGAAAAACATATACAAACTTCAGCAATCAGCAGATCAGATTCCACAATCTCAATAAAGAAAAAAAAAACTGCATTCAATCTTTAGTAATCATTTTGCATTCAATCTTCAACAATCATTGCAGACTGCATCAACCATTGTGGCACATCTGCAGATTTCACAAAAAAACACACAAACTGCAATAATCATTACAGTAGATTAGATTCCACAAAACCATACAAACTGATTCATAAACCACACAAAACTTCAGCAATCACTGCAGACTTCATCAAAAAACAAATACACATTCTAGAAACTCTAGATTGCATTTAGAAACATTCCAGCAGACCACTAATTTCAACAGACACTGTAGCAGAAGATAATACAGGAGGGCATTTAGCTGGAACAGGGTAATTGAATCACAGTAAGTTTTTCCTTCAATTCTTGAAACTGAACTGTAGAGAGTGCCTTTGTTAATATGTCAGCAATTTGTAACTTTGTAGGAACGTATTGAACCAACAAATGCTTAGCCAAGACTTGATCTCTTATGTAGTGCGCATCAATCTCAATATGCTTGGTTCTGGCATGAAATATAGGATTGGCAGCGAAGGCTGCTGCACTAAGGTTGTCACACCATATGACTGGTGCGTGAGGAATAATTAGGCCTAATTTTGAAAAAATATTCTTCAACCATGCAACTTCGGTTGCTGTGTGAGCTAGTGCCCTATATTCAGCCTCGGTTTTGGACAAAGCAACTACCTTTTATTTCCTAGAGCTCCATTGAATCAGATTGGGACCTAAGAAGATACAATATCCACTAGTAGACCTTTTATCATCAAGATTGCTGCCTCAATCCGCATCAGCATAACACTCAATATTTAAAGAGGCTGCTGATCTAAACTGAAGGCCATGATTTTGAGTTCCTTTGAGATATCGAAGAACCTTTTTGCATGCTTGCCATTGTATTTCAGTAGGAGCTTGCACGTATTGACTTAATTTGTTAACTATGAAGCTGATATCAGGTCTGGTGATTGTGAGATATTGCAATGCTCCCACTATACTTCTATACAAAGTTGGATCCTTAAAGCATTCACTGTCCCCTGCAAACAGCTTGGTACCTACTACTAGTGGTGTGGAACAAGGGTGTGCATGTACCATTCTTGTTTTCACCAGCAAGTCAAGAATATATTTAGTTTGTTTAAGATGCATACCCTGATCAGTTTTAACAGCCTCTATACCAAGAAAATAGTGAGCTGATCCAAGTGTTTTAAGTGAGAATTGAGCATTAAGATCTTTGATCAAAGTATGGATAAAAGTTGTGTTCCCTCCAGTTATCAAGATATCATCGACATAGATAAGAAGATACATCTTTTAATCACCTTCTTGAAAAATAAACAAGCTGGAATCTGCCATTGAATTTTGAAAACCTTTACTCAGTAAAGCTTGCTTTAACTTGTCAAACCAAGCCCTGGGTGCTTGTTTAAGACCATACAAGGCATTTTCTAACTTACAGACAAAACCAGGATACTGAGGATGCTCGAAACTTTCAGGTTGTCGCATGAATACAGTTTCATTTAGAGTTCCATTCAAAAAAACATTATTGATGTCTATTTGCAGAATATCACACCCATTTGTGACAGCCAATGTAACAACTATCCTAATGGTGCAAGGTTTAACAACGGGGCTGAATGTTTCAAAATAATCAAGCCCTGGAGTCTGCTGAAACCCTTTAGCAACCAACCTAGCCTTGTACTTTTGTAGAGATCCATCTTGATTATACTTAACTCTAAGTACCCATTTATTGCCTACAATATTCATATCACCAGCAGGAGGCACTAAGACTAGGTGTTGTTCTTAAGTAAGGCTATAAATTCATTATTCATTGCTTCTTGCCATTCAATACTTTGTAATGCCCCTTTAACAGAGCATGGTTCAGGAACAACAGCAGAGGTAGAGGAAGATATTAAGCCAATTTTTGTTGGAGGAAGACTCTGGGATTTGGTTCTTGTTGTCATTGGATGGATATTGTGACAAACTAATGGAGGGGCAGTAGTAGACTGTGACGGATCAGGAACTGTTTCAGGTTGGCAGTGGGAAGGAAAATGATTACTTGTGGAGTTGTGAGGAGGCAAGGTAGAGTAGGAAGTAAAATCCACAACTAAAGGACAATTTTGAAGTGAGTTTGATGACTTAGATTACGAGTTTGAACAAGGAAAATAATCTTTTTCAAGGAAGGGTTGTAAAGAAGGTGATTTTGAGGCAAGAGATGCATCAGAGATAGGAGAAGAGGATATAACTACTGAGGTTGAATCATGCTAATCATTTGCTGAGTAGGAATTAGAAGGACCACAAGATACAATTGCAGGCAGAGATCCATCAGCAAAACTTGAGGTTTTAACATACTCAAAAGGAAAGCTAATTATAGGTGTGATAGTATGAGACTCTACTGAAGTGTTGGAAGTGGAGGTTGATAGATTAAACTTATGAGCAAAAGGAAATTCCAGCTCATTGAACTTAACATTTGGTGTGATATAAACTTTACCACTAGGACTTAAACATTTGTACCCTTTATGAACCAAGCTATATCCTAAGAAAACATATCTTTCTAAATGAAAATGGAACTTATGCTGATGATAATCTCTTAAATAAGGATAGTAAATGCAACCAAAAACTTTCAAAGTAGAATAAAGAGGAAAATTATGAAATAAAATTTGATAGGGAGAAATAAAATTCAGAACAGAAGAAGGCATTATGTTAATTAAAAATATTGTCGTATCAAATGCATTCCACCAAAATTGCAAAGGCATTGAAGCATGTGCAAGCAAAGTTAGTCCAGATTCCACTACATGTCTATGTTTTCTCTGACTCCCACCATTTTGTTGATGCACATAGGCACAAGAGTGTCTAAACTGAATTCCACTACTGGTTAGATAAGAAATAAGTCATTTATATTCTCCTCCTTGATCAGAGTGTAGACACTTAAGTTTGGTGTTGAATTGTCTCTCAACTAAGTGATGAAATCTAATAAAGGTAGATCTAACTTCACTTTTAGTCCTTAAAGGGAAGAGCCAGGTAAACCTACTAAAGTCATCTATAAATGCAACATAATATCGGAATCCTTCAAAAGACATTATAGGGGCTAGTCCCCAAACATCACTATGCACAAGTTCTGAGGGAGAAGTAGCTCTTGAGTGAGGGAGGGGAAAATTATTCCTATGCATTTTACCTAGATGACAAACATCACAAAAAGGCAATGTAAATGATATGCTGGAGTTCTTAAAGGTTGAGGTTGATTTGGGAAGTTGATCCATGATTTTGTGAAACACCTCAGCATGAGGGTGACCAACTCTTTTATGCCAAATTAAAGCAGTGTTACTGGTTTTACTAGATGCAGATACTAGGGCAGCTGAACATGGTGCACTAAAGTCATGTACTTGAGAGTGTAATGTATCTATTTGTAAGCTATCATGTATCGAATCAGAATGATATAAAGGAGTAGCATGCAACAGACCAGTAGATGAAATATCAGTATTGTCAAGAGAATGTAAAGTATCAGCAAGTGAATGAGAATGCATGCATCTGGTGTAGAATTATTAGAAGCTGTATCATTCAAATTATTAGCATGTAGTTGAGCAACATGTAAAGAATGCAAAGAATCAGAATCAGTACACAAAGTAGTAGAATGTAAGGGAACATAATGGAATTGAACTGTATTCTTATTATTCAGCAAAGAAGTACAATTATTAGATGTGAAATCAGCTACATGAGATTCATCTTTATTCTCAACACATGTAATAGAAAGAGACTGACTAGAACTAAGTTTTGATTGTACATAGTTGGAAAATTTAGTGATGGTGTTGTTTTTAGGAGAAACTTCAACAAAATCTAAACTATCTGTGCTGTTTTTGGAAGAAACTTCAACAGAGCCTAAACTATCTAATTTACTCTTTGCACTAGTGGACTTATTAGATGTGACAGATGTGACTTTAGTAGGAGACTTGGAGCAGATTAAGAAGGTATTAACTGGTGGAGACAATGAGGACAAGGCATATGGAAAATTTAATTGATACAACCCAGCTTTAAGATCTCCCTGCAGCAGCACTTGATTGGTAACCTTGTCCTTAACCACACAACATTCAGCAGAAAATTCAACCACAACATTATTATCCTTGGTAAATTTTGAAATGCTAAGTAAATTTTTGTAATGCGAGGAACACACAACACATTTTTCAAATATAAGGATTTATATTGCAATGTACTAGGTAAGAGGGAAAAACCAACATGAGAGATGTTAAGGAACTCACCGCTGCCAACCTGAAGCTATTCTATTCCATCATAGCTCCTACTTGCACTTAATTGGTTCAAGTCTGAAGTAACATGATCTGTTGCTCCAAAATCCATATACCAGGCTGGATCTTGGATAGGAGTTGATGTGATATGAGTGGGAAAAGTAAGAGACATGTTATTTGGCAGGGAATGGGGAACAGCAAAATAAGCTTGACTGGGAACTGAAGAATGTTTTTGCTAATTGGGAATTGAAGAATGTGTTTGCTGACTGGATGTGTGTTGATTAGGTAAGTTGTATGAGATATGTGTTTGTTGGCTAGGTAAGTTAAAGGTTGAAGGTGTGTGATTAATGGTTGGTGTAGGCTGTTGTTGGGTAAAGTGTAGGACAGACTGCTGTTATTGATAACCACCATTGTTTTCATGGTTTTGATTTCCATGGTCAGGCAAGTTAGGACCATAGGCAAGAGAATGAATTTTTTGGTTTGATGGTGAAGAATCGATACCAACTTGATTACTGCCATAGTTTGTACTCCCAAAATGTGGAGGGGTTCCATTGTAGGTGGAATTATACCGATGATAACACTGCATAGCAATGTGACCATTTTGTTACAAACTTGACAAATGGGCTTTCCTTTAGGATTTTCCCCTTCTCCTGCCTCTACCAAAAAAAGGAATGCTAGGTGGTCTATAATTTTGCATAGGAACTCCATACTGCCCAATATTGGCTGATGCATTAAATTGATCACTTAAAGCATTTACATGAGGAGCTGAATATCCGACATGAGCAGGATATTGGTTATACATTTGTGAACCAACAGTAGTTTGGATAGAGGGAAAATTATGTGCCACAAGAAAACTACCAGTAGACATCATTGGTATAGTTGTGGATGTGTGAGACCCTGGAGTACTTATAGCAGCCATATTGACAGAACTATTAACAGAGCTATTGAGAAAATTTGAAGAATTAAACTTCTCTATTCTCATTTCATACTTCTGAAGCAAATATTGTGCTTCTTGTAAGGTTACTAAGTCGAACTTGGACTCAATTCTTGAAGTAAGATTAATGATTACTACATCAAATTTAGGGCCTAGTCCATCTAAAATAAACTGCAGTAAATCTTCATCAGATATCACTTGGCCACTAGCTGATAAACTTTCGGCTATTCCTTTCATCTTTTTAACATAATCACTAATGCTTAGGTTTCCTTTTTGAGTGGTTTGGAGTAAGGTTTTTAGGTGAAGTGCTCTAGATTTAGAGTCATTTAAGAACTCACTTTCTAAGGTTAGCCAAATTGATGTAGATGACTGACATTTTGACACAGAAGCAAACATACATTATGAGATCGACGCTAATAGCCAAGTCACTAGAAATTTGTCAGTTCTTTTCCAAGAAATATAGCTAGGGTTAACTTTCTCCTTTGATCTAGTTTCTCCTAACTCATTCAAATGTTCAAGATTTGCAGTAATTAAAGGTTGAGGGCAAGGGACAAGACCTGTAAGGTGATCTTCAAGATCGTGAGCTCCCACCTTTGACAAAACTTGCGACTTCCAGAATCGATAATTGTCATGGTAGTTATCTCTGGTTAGCTTTGGAGTAACAACTTGAAGACTTGATGGAAATGCTAAGCTGATTGAGTTGGAGGAGTTGAGAATCTTTTCTCAAGACTTGTGCCAGACTGATTTAAGTTTGAGATGTTCGCCATTGACGTTAGTCGATAGCTCTGATACCAAGTGAAAATCGTAAATTAAGAGAAAAATTAAAAGAAATCAAAGTTTCAATTTGTGTATTTGATTGAATGAATCAATAATACAGTAAGGGTTTGCTACTTAGGTAAGTCAGTAGCTGAGAGAGTGTGAAGAGAAAAAGGAAAGTGAAAATATAGAGACATTCGTTCTCTTTAAGAGAGAAAACAAAAATGACAGCGTTTTCTGTTTTTACTTAGCTAAATATTGGCTAAGCCCTTAACTTCTGAATTCTGACACTTTAATCCACATGCCCACTCAAATCTAACTCCCTAGTCCAGATTTCCAAATCCTAGCATTTTAATCCACAATGTCTTGTTGCTTCAAGGATCTCTTCACACCAAGAACAATCCCGGACAATGCTTGAGCTCCACCCAAGTTTTACTCGCTCAAGAATAGCTATGGCTTCCACGACTTGAACTCCTTTCAAGCTCTTAGCATAGGAACCAAGTTCCAGCAACAACAAACAATAAACAAAGATGAACAAAATGATTTGAGAATAAAACCATATATGGAATTGTAAAGGAATAATCTCTCTGAAGAATTTTAGAGCACAAACAAAATAATATCCAGATTAAAAAAGACAAACTAACAAGGAAGAAGATGAACTTCCTTTAGCTCAACAAAGATGAAGGATGATAAGTTGTTTGGCACAAAAATATATTGGGAACCTTTAAGAAATAAACCCTCTAAAAGTTTCAAAGAACAAAAAGAAATATCATAAAAAGGTTCACAAAAAATGTCACAAGAATGGAGAAGATAAAGGCCAATTTCAGGCTCCTTAAATCTGTCCAGGTTAGCAGACAAAGGCTAACCAAAAGCTGGTCCAAAAGAGGAAACATTTCAGCTTTATTTTAGGACCGCAACAAAAGAGAAATAAAGCTGAATTTCCTTGGACCTTTGAAGGATATTAAGACACCCATAAATGGTCCAAATGACAGCACAAAAGGTGCCAAGAAAATATCTTAGCTATTAAGTAAAACTCGCAACATGTGCCAAAGGACAGTCAGACATGCGATGCTAGCACAAAAAAAGAGTGTGCACACACTTGAAGATCAAATGCGAAAAAATCTAAAACATGTAAATGTCTAACATACATGCACAACACAACTATAGTGCACACACAATATATATAAGTTTGAACTGTGGAAAAGGTACTGTTCAAACGCCTTATGAGCTGTGGAAAGGTAAGAAACCTGATCTATCTTATTTTCATGTGTTTGGATGTAAATGCTATATTTTATATTTTAAAATCTCTTTTTAAACCCCACTTAATACCAAAATTTTCCTTTTGGACTTAAATAAATTTTTTCTTTATTCCCATTTCCTAATTTTTTAAGATTTAGATTATTTCCTATTTTATTTTGCCTAAGTTTGTAAAGATTTATTGAAATATGACAATTATAATATAGCATGGTAATATATATATATAATTTTCTTTTTTTCCTTTAAGCTAGTCTCCTAAACTCAAGATTTTGTCTTCTTAATTATTAAATAGATTTTCTATATTTTTTATACTTTTTCCATCAACGGTTACGTACAAAGTTATGTATTCCTAAAAGAACTCCAATCACTCTAAGAAACTCCACTGCAAGTGATAATCTATTAAATTGGAAGTTTTACCTTTCTCTTTTAAATTTTTTTTGGATTAGTTTATAACTTCAAGTTTAAGAAGAACAAACATACTTGGAGTGAATCATTTTTAAAAAAGAAAGAAAGATGAAGATATGAAAAGTCATATTTTGGTTAACCAAAAAATGAAAATAAGATGGAGAAGTGATTACTATTTTAAAGCAATTTAAAAGGATATACTATGAGTTTTAAGTATGATAAAAAAAAAAAAAAATGAATGAAAGGAAAATATAAAATAAAATAGGAGTGTACTTAGAATTTATGGTGTTATTTACAATAATTTTATTTAAAGTTAAACTTGTCAAAATAAAAAAAGGGTTTTATCAATTTATGGAAACTTTTTCAAAAAACTAATTAGAAAATGACACAAGTTTTAAAACACACACAAAAAAAGGACAAAATTCTGTTAGTTGAAGTTAAATTTAACTGAAAATGATAAAAAGACAACAATGTCCCTTAACAAATATTTAAAGAAAAAACATTAAAAATTCTGATTATTAAAAAATTAAAAAAATAAACAAAACTTTAATATTTAAAAGATAAATTCGTTAAAAACTGAAAAAAAAAATTGACAAATATATTGTAATATTTTCCATTTTTATAAATTAAAAATATTTTTAAAATAGAAAATAAGATAATTAAAAAATAAAAAAATAAAAAACCAAAATATATTCCAAATTTTGACAATCATTCATAACTTTAAAATAGTTTTAAAATTAAAAAAAATAAGACAATTAAATATTTAGACAATTACAATACAAAAAAAGGATGGACAGTGGATTTTATTAATTATTTAATTATTTTTATCTAAATATGATTTTATAGTTTTAAAAATATTTTTTAAATTTATAAATACTTAATAAAATGTTTGGATTTGTTGAATTACCTTTTTATCCTTCTTTAAAGTTAAATCTAACATTCTCTATACGGTTTTGTCATTTTTTTATGTGTTTTAAAACTTGTGTTCTTTTCCCAAAAAAAATCCTAAAATTAAAAATTAAAAAATGGAGGTTACTGATAAAAAAAGTTGCGGCTTGTAAATCTTAGAGAGAACAATTGAAAGAAAACTAATAAAATTGAATCTGTATATTTCATTGATCAATTTGTTTTATAATCAAAAGCCTCTTTTATACAGTGAGCTTACAAGAGAGTAAAGTGAAAATGAGAAAGAGATAACTGATGAAGAAAGTGTTTGCTGAAGAGAGTAACTCGATTCAACTGAAGTGAGGAGTATTACTGAAACAACATCGTTTCAGTAATATTACAAAGAGGCCCACATCTTTTGATAGTTGGACAGTTTAGTCCTTTTTATTCTAACATTCCCCCTTGAGCTAGACTGAGTGTGCCTTGAGTATGTTACCAGTTTGTTTTGCCCATATATTGACATTCCCCCTTAAAACTGGACTGTGATTCTAGGCTTCTTTTGTTGTGATTGACTCTTTGTGGATTCTATAGACTTTGCAAACAAAACTTCAACAATTTCAGTGGCTGTAATTTCAACACAACTTTACTACTCAACACAATTCATATCTGCAAACTGAAATCAAACTACAGTAACTGAAATTTCCACACAACACCATTCAAATCTTGCATACTGAAATTTCAACACAAAAATTGCAAAAACTGCAGTAGTAGCTCACATAGAAATTTCAACACAAATCTGATATGCTCATACAGTAATTCAACTTCACTTTCAACACAAATCTGCAAAAACTATAGTAATAGCTCACACATAAATTTCAACTTCAACATTAGCCACTCAAACCATTTTCAGCTCTGCATTTTCAATTGCACCTCTACTACTCAATTCTACAAACGGCTCTACTACTCAAAACAAAGCCAACAAATTGTGCTACTCCTGTTTGCCAGAAAACAAAAAATACCTGCTGCATCTACAACTTAAATCAGAAAACTAAATCTGCAAATCTGTACTTTTAACTCAAAAATCTACAGCTCAATACCATGGTTCCTCCTCCTCAATCTTGCCTAATCGCATTGAGCAAATGCTTAGAGAGTCACTTAATCGTTCCAACTCTACACTTGCTTCCAGTTTACAAGTAATTAGCCCCAAACTCACGCGCGACAACTACCGATTTTGGAGCTCACAGGTCTTGTTTGCTATTGGCTCTCATGAGCTCGAAGATCACTTACTCGGTAATATCTCTTGCCTTCCACCTTTAATTCTTGCATAATCATCAATTGATAATGACCTAAGTGAGCTCAAGGAAGATGTTAGGGTTAGATCTGACAGAATCAATCCAGACTATGTTATGTGGAAACGTACAGATAAGTTTTTAGTCATTGGCTACTAGCTTCTGTATCAGAGAGTATGTTTGGTAATGTGTCAAAATGTAGATACTCAACTGAGATTTGGAAAGTTTTAGAGAATGAATTTGTGAATGATTCCAAAGCTCGTGCTTTGCATCTTAAGAATTTGTTGCAAACAACACAAAAATGTAATCTAAGCATTGGAGATTACATTAAGAAAATGAAGGAGATAAGTGAGAGTCTGTAAACTAGTGGCTTAATCATCTCAGATGAGGATTTACTACAATATGTCCTTGATGGTTTAGGACTAAAATATGACCTTGTAGTAGTAACCCTTACTTCTAGGTTGGAGTCAAAGATTGATTCAGTCACGTTTCAAGAAGCACAGTTTCTGCTTCGGAAGTATGAAATCCGATTGGAGAAGTTCAACTCTATTGACTTATATAACAATTCTACTCATCTGGCTGTTACAAATAATGTGTCTGGAAACAATTCAAACTTCTCACAAAACCAAATAATAGACAGGTCCCTAACCTCACCCTTGTTCAACAACAATGTACCTTCCCTCTATTCCTTTGGTAATCCACACCATCATCAGACCTATACAACACCATTTGACACCTATCCAATTAGTTCACATAATCCAGTTTTTCAACAACCTGGTAATCAGATTTTCACTCCTAGACCTCCTGGTTATGTGTCATATGGTAGAGGCAGAGGTCGTGGTGCTAACAGGAACAAACTTATCTGTCAAGTATGTAACAAGATAGGGCATTCAGTTGTGCAGTGTTATCATAGGTTTAATGCTGCCTATAATGGAGCTTTGTACTATGGGTCCTCACAATTTGTTGGTGGGTTTCCTGGTTCACCTTCACATTCTCAGCAGTTTCAAAACTTTAACACTCATCAGATCGTTCTTGGTCCTGATTCCAAGCAACAACCATCTCAGTTTGGCCCTTCCTTTAGAGTTGTTGGCTACGCAAATGTACCTCCAAGTTCAGGCAACATTCCTGTATCTTCTAGGTCTGAAAAAACTGCTGGTTCTTCTGGTGTTTTTGGTTTGCCAAGTCAACAACCAACAAGCACTAATCAGGCATTTCTAGCAGCCTCAAGTTATGCTCCTGCTACACACTATGATCCAAACTTGCACAGTTCTCAAATAGCCACTGCTACACGTTTCACACCTATTGACCCCATATAGTACATGGATTCTGGAGCTACTGATCATGTAGCTTCAGATTTGAGTCATCTACAAGTCAGCAAGGATTATTGTGGCCGAAATCAACTTCAAGTGGGCAATGGTGAACACCTTGACAGCTAGCATACTGGTAACACTCTATTACCCAGCCATTTCCATTCTAAATGTTTACATCTCAAAAACATATTATGTGTACCTAAAATTACCAAAAACTTACTTAGCATTTCAAAATTTACAAAAGACAATAATGTAATTGTTGAATTTAATGTTAACTATTGCATTGTTAAGGATCAAACAACCAGGGAAATGTTACTGCAAGGGGATCTTAAAGAAGGCTTATATCAGCTGAATATTCGCCACACCAAACCTGTTTGTTCTGCACAATCCTCACAATCTCATAGTCAAAACTTTAGTCTGAATAATTGTGTTTCACATTGTAATAATGTAGTAAAAAATGACTTGTCTTCTCACTGTTTTAATAATACTTGTAATTAGCATGTCTCTGATACCATGTAAATCTTAGAGAGAACAATCGAAAGAAAACTAATAAAATTGAATCTGTATATTTCATTGATCAATTTGTTTTACAATCAAAAGCCCCTTTTATATAGTGAGCTTACAAGAGAGTAAAGTGAAAATGAGAAAGATATAACTTATGAAGAAAGTGTTTGCTGAAGAGAGTAACTCGATTAAGCTGAAGTGAGGAGTATTACTGAAACGACATCGTTTCAATAATATTACAACGAGGCCCACATCTTTTGACAATTGGACAGTTTAGCCCTTCTATTCTAACAGGGCTTAAAGTAAAATATGTTAAACATGATATTCTTAATGTACCTTCAAGTTATACATATATAAAATTCTTTTTTATTTTAAATTTGAACAACCAAATTATTTTGAATATATATATATATTGAATGGAAGCACAAGCACCAAAACTCCAATTTTCATTGACATCAGTACAAATATAAGTGCAACTTTCAACATTCTAATTTAAGAATATTTTATTGAATTTTACTTTCAACATCATAAATACAATTTTTACTGTAGGAAAAAAAATATAACTACAATCAATTTAAAAAGATTGTTCAGTACAACTAAGCATATTAATTATTTTCTAGCCCCAATTTATGGTTTTTCCGATGAGAGATATGTATATATAAAGGTCAATAACATCACAATTATACCATAATTGCAATATTATAAAACAAAAACACATATAAAATAAGTATTTAATTTAATAATTACTCTAATAAGCATTTTTTTTTTGAAGTTATAAAAAACCGATTTATTAATTTATTTAGGGAGAACGATTAACTTATCTAATCAATAACTTTTTTGGGGTTTCATATCTTGAATCATGATCAAAGGGTTGATCTAGGAACCATAGAAAAATCGCTTGAATTGAGGATGGATGAGGATAAGGATGCTACATAAGGTATGGCCTTACATATGTAAATTTTGTATACAAATTCGAATATTAAATGATGTAATATCACTCTTATATTGTGCATTTATTACATATAAATAATTTATTTATTATTTGGAAAAGAATAAACGAGTTAATACAATAATCATTCATAATAATGATTGTTTCGGGAGTTTCAGAAAAAAAAATGATATAAATTAAAGAGAATAATAATTTAATTTTTATTATGAAAAAAATGAATGAATTTCAACTTATAATTATGATTAAATAGGAATTCAAATATTTGTAAAGAACAATATTATGAAATAAAGGAGTGACTTAAAACGATACAATTACTTTTCTTGTATTAATTTGTTGGGATGTGGCATATTACATTAATATATTTATTTAATATAATTCTATATTAGTTGCATAGAATATTTGTTTATATTATTTAAAACATTTTTAGTTATAATTAACTGGTTCATACGTTTTAAACATGAAAAATAATCATGAATAAGTATGATGTAAAATTTATATATGAAGCCACATAATTATCGATTCATAAAAAGGACACGAGACTTTTAATCATATCCTTTGATTTCGGGAAGCTTCAAAAGATAAAATCAATATAGATAGACTTGCAGTATATAGTTCAAACCGTAGTTCTTTTTTATTTCGTTAAATTGTAAAAAAGGACATTATTTTATTTGTACACAACTCTCCGCAGTTTTTTTTTTTTTTAAGTAGTACAGCATTCTAATTTATATATTATAAATAGATATTAAAGAACTCGTGAGAGAGGTCGATAGGTGATAATAACTCTGAAACGAAGCTAGAATTTTGATTGATTTGGGAGACTTAGAGGTCGAAACCCATGTTGAAGAGTTGCTTCCCAAACTTTTGAATATTGGAGATGGAGTTTCCACATTCATGCTCTTTCCATCCTTCTAAGCCATGCACTATCCCTCCAATTCGCCATGCACTCATCACCCTTCTTGGCAACCAATTCTATTCCATTTTTAATGTAAACTTTAAATTAGTAAAATAAATAATTAAGAAAACTTAAACTAAATTTGTTTGATTTAAACCTCTAACCTCACAGGAGTCAACATTCTCAAGAGCCAAAGGAGTTTCCATTGCTGGTGTCAAGTGATAGAAGCAATCTTTTCTTATTTTCTTTGGTGGGAATTGTGAGAATGGAATGAATATTGTTCCTTTTTTTGCCTTCATTTGTTCTCCTTTAGACAATCCATCTCCCACTAACCATATCTATAAAAGTTATAGAAAAAACCAACACTTTATTGATAATAAATTAATGATAGTTGAGGCTATAAAGAAATCAAAATTCATAGATTGATTTGATCACCTTTTGAGAGTAACTTCTTGAAAGGATCAAGTTAGATTCGTATTGGACTTTACCAAATGATTTCTTTAGCTTCTCATGCTCATCGTCTCATAAAGTTACCACCTAAAACACAAATTCATTCGTGTCATAATATACAATTTTTGTTTTTATAGAAAATTTTGAATTAGATGAACATATCGTGTCGTTTGAGTAATATATACCTATATACCCCGTTGACAAAGAGTGAGAGCAATAACATACGCGACCTTAGTGAGAGTGCCTCTAAGCACCACTTGGGTTGTTTGTTTAGGTATGGCATTGATCAAAACTGCAACAGCAAGGCTACTTCCATCTACCACTTTTATTTTGAGCTGAGGATGCCTTTGGACAAATAGCTCACCATACATGTTCAGCTCCTGACCCTGAAAATTTGATTTATTTAAACTTAAAAACAATATATATATATTTTTTTTTTAAATTTCCTAAATACAATGGATGGTATTGCATTCTAACCGAACTGGAATTTGAAATATTACTTGATTCAAGAGTCCTAGGCTTAATACTTTAGCACCCTTTTTCTCTGCTTCTAGTATGGCCTTTTCAATCGAGCTATTGAGTGATTCACTTTGCCATTGCAAGAAGTACTGCAATCAAAATATGCTATGACATTAAGCCAAGGAATTATCCAACTGTTTGTTGATCTCTCATATTTCAGGAAATATCGCTTAAATAACTTGAATAATTTTTGTTAAAGACACGGGTAAGGTCTAATAAGGATTTCTTAGCAATGAAGGAGATCAGAGACGATCGACCACCTCAAAACTAGAGGGTGTGTGTTTGATTAAATTATTTACAAACCTTATGGGAGGTAAAAGAAATTCGTTCAAGTTAAGAAACAAAGAAATTGAGGCTTCTCTTACTTGAAAATTGTACTTAGGTATGACCCAAGTTTGCAATTTGAAGTCACTAAAACGGTTCCTCTCAACCACAAAAGAAGTACCACAAATCCAAGTGAGCATCATGGAGCATAAGGTCACAGGCAACATCAACCACATATACCATTTTGATGATGATGATTGAGGCTGAGCTGCCATGGAAGCAAATCCTAGCCGTAGATGATAGATTGATTCGGGAGTTGTCAAGTGGGTTAGATACACTAGATCAGGGAATTCTTCTTTCTTCTTCAATGAATCTTCATACAATGTTTCTGAAGATTTGTCCATGGAACCATATATAAAATCATATAGAGGCGTGAATAATGAGTAGTTGGTTCTGAACTGTGTATGGTGAAGGGAGTGAAACCTGTGGCATTAATTCAAAATTAATTTCATTATATAATGTTATTAGAGCATTAAAGAACAACCCAATAAAAGATAAATCATGAATAATACTATATGTACGGCCCCTGTATATAAATTGACATGACACGAAATGAGTTGTTTGGTGTATATAAAAAGTTGACTCATAATAAATGTAGATGAATAAAATGTAACCAAATTAAGATTGTATACGCGATTGATGAGTTTGCATATTTAATGTATCTATATAGTAGCATCACTCTAGATTCATATAATATGTACAATAAACAAGATGTATCGGTTACATGTGGGGATTAGGAACCATATGAAGATTCGGTAACATATTAAGTTAATAATTTGATCTAAAAGTTTAAGTTATCAGATAAGAGTTTAATATTAATATTATTCCAACACACTCGTATAGATATGATTATTGAAAATTCTCATATGTATAACACACTCATTATACGATAGTTTCGCGGCAAAATTTTTCTGTCGGGACAAATCATATTTCTTTATAGTGAGTTAATTAGAGAGAGCTAAGAGAGACTTACGAAGGAGTGTACATGAGGAACTTGAGAGGTGGAAAAATGGAGAAAAGCCACTTGGGAATGAGCTCGAAATTACAGTGTCCCATGTTATTCATGAAGTCGATGTAAGTAATGTAACCAAAGACAGATCCCACGGAACCAGTACAAGTGAAGATTGTTGTAAAAATCGGTATTGAGAATAGAATGGAATATACTACGTGCTCTGCAAATGGATGAATCACAGCTGCCACACAAACGCAAAGACAAAAATCTCTTACAAATCAGGATGTCCGCAGGATAGAGAGACAGTAGACATAAGTGAGAAAAAACAAGCAAATATAAAATCAAAACTGAAAATCAAGAGAGAATTACAGGTGATGGGCTCAGTGACAATGGAGGAATGGTGATGAGAATGGTAGCGAGAGTAAAGATAATGGTGATGAAGGGCTCTGTGAAACCAGTAGTAAAGAAACTCCACTGGACCAGCATGCAGCAGAATTGTGAGAATTACACCATCTAATCTCCAGATTGGCACGTGAGTTCCCCCGGGAAGTGTCTTGCTGAAAACATATATTAGGGATCCATTGAACAATATTTGGTCATCCCTGCCAACATCCAATAGAAAAAAACTCAAAAAAAATTAACCAGATGGTTTGTAGTGATAATAGAACTTGTAATTAATATAGATTAATTTCACACACATAATTACTATAGAGTATACTTATAGAAAGTAACACAAATTGTCAGGTACGAACGTCTTATGTAGATTATGATTTATAGTTTGATTTTTTTTTTTTAAATTTGAACAGTGATAGATCTGGAAAATTTATTGAACAGAATAAAAAGAAGAGAAAGAAAGGGGCACATTTGAGCCTTACACCACAAAAGGAAAAGACAAAACAACATAAAAGCTAGCTAAATAGTTAGGAAACCTAAAAAACGCTTAATGCATGCATGAACGAAGAATACTTCAATTCAAGCTAAAAAAAAAAAAAACTTGAATAAACCGGTAAGGAGGAAGATCTGAAGTCGGAAAAGTTCTAAAAGCTTAAGCTAGTAGTGGAAGGTTAAACATTATATTAGTTCGAGAGACCCCTCTCAAGAAACTTAAATTTTTTTTTCTTTTACGCCTACAAAGTGTCTTTATTAAAGGATATATATTTGATTATTTACTTACCAATTTGTTTCTCTGTCAACTTGTTCAAATTCAATGGACTTCTCAACGATTCTATTGCTGCCTTTGGCTGTCATGAAACGAGAGAGACTAATCCATATCTGAATGTGAAGAAATCGCCATAGAATAAGTGGGAATAAGAGCAAGGTTGAGAGGTCTTTCCTCTTCTCATCCTCCACTATGTATGAGTATATGCTGTGAATAACCCAGGGAGCCAAAACTATGTACTGTAACAAATAACAATGAAAAGAGTTAGTCAAACAAAAAGCCAAAAAATAATAATAAAATAAGGTTTACTTTAAAGAAAACCTTAAAGTTGCCGAGAGGCTTCCATGGCCAATCAGTGAGAATTCCTGGTTTAGATGCCATAATTTAGTTTTCTTCGCCATCAGCATGCATACGAGAGTGTGAGAGTGGTCTCATTATATAGTGATTTGATGAAGCTATCAATATCCTGACATTGATGTCTAAGGTAATTTATTTTAAGGAGAGAGTAGGTGACATAGTAGTTACCACACCTGCGATAGCATAAATAAATTACCGATACTTACATGTCACATATTATTTTAGTTTAATAATTATCCATCATATTAATTGTAAAGATAGATTAAAAAAAAAATTAGAAGTGACATAATTATATCAACTTATGTTATGTATAGTCTTATGGTATTCTAGATTTTTTTTTTTTTTTTTAAATACCTTTTAGATATAATACCGTTGAAAAAAAATAGAAATTAAAAATATGTAACTGAGGATGATGTACCATTACTAAATTCAAATAAATTTATTTAGGAAATTGCATTTAAGAGAGACAAAATGAAAGCTTATAAAACAAAGGTAAGCAGAGTAAAAGAGAAAAAAGTGATAGAATTTGAGATGGGGATGACTCCTCACCCAATAAGGTTTTATTGAATGGAAGGATTACCCCTTGTTATAAACCAGTAGGTTTGAGCGTGCCTAGTTGGTGTGAGACTCCAACACTCTCCTTTACGGTCAAACCCATATGTCGAGTCATGCTTGTTGATGGAGGTAGTTGCTAGCTCTAACTCCTCACCCACTGTTCAAGCACTCAGCTCAACTGAACCTGGCTTTAATACCATGATAGAATTTGAGGTAGGCTAATTCCTCATTCAATAAGGTCTTGTTGAATGGGAGGATTACCTCCTCTTATAAACTAATAGGCTTGAGCATGCCTAGTCGGTGTGAGACTCTAACACTCCCCCTCACGATAAAGCCCATATGTTATATTGGGTCATGCCTGTTGATGAAGATAGTTGCTGACTCTAACTCTTCACCTGCTGGTCAAGCACTTGGCTCAACTGAACCTGACTTTGATACCATGATATAACTTAAGTTGGGTCTGACTCCTCACTCAATAAGAGGTATCCCACACCGAGTAGGCACACTTAAGCCTACTGGTTTATAAGAGGGGGTAGTTCTCCAATTCAACATGACCTTATTGGGTAAGGAGTCAGGCCTACTTCAAATTCTATCATATTATCTGAGTTAGATCCAGTTGAGTTGAGTGTTTAACCAGCGGGTGAGGAGTTAGAGCTAACAATTACCTCCATCAATAGGTATGACCCAACATATAACATATGGACTTGACTATGAGGGAGAGTGTTGGAGTCTCACATCGACTAGGCATGCTTAAGCCTACTAGTTTATAAGAGGGGGTAATCTTTCTATTCAACAAGACCTTGTTGGGCGAGAATTCAAACTCACCTTAAATTCTATCAAAAAGACATTTAAATAATGAAACTACAATTTTGATATATAAAAATTCGAAATTTTACAATCTGGCCACCCCATGCTTAAGGGTGGCTGACAGGAGAAAAATTATGTTGACATATTATGGTTCGTTTTTCTATTTGTTCTTATGTAAAATTTTAAGTTTTTAGGAAAATTATTTAATTAATAAAGAATAGAATTGTAAATAGGGATAAAATTATAAGAGATTGAAATATGAATTTAATAGCCACCCATTAATATTATATTAGACTCCTGTACACCAACCGCCATCGTCGGACCTCCGTACACCCCAAGTTCTTCAGCTACTAACTTCCTGAATTTATTGTTCGTACTCTTGACACTATATTGCCAAGGTTTCTGTGGCGGTGATCCATTTTGTATTATAACTAGTTGTGCATTATTAATGCAACATTTTTGTAGGAAGATATAAAAGATCATTTAATATATATTTTATGACACTATATGGTTGTTGAGTAATATTGAAGACATAAAATTGGTATTGGAGAATGGAGAGTTATTACCAAATTGGCAAATTCTATGATTTTAATATCTATCAAGTATGTATACATATATTTTTTTTTTCTGTAAATGAAAAACAAAATTAAGTAATTCTTGGTAAAAATGATGATTTGGGAGTGAGTTGCATACAAAAACTATATCGGAGTTCACTTGCGATAAGTCAAGGGAGAAACCAAAAATTAATTTTCAGGAGGGTTGGCAAATTTTTATAGATATATAAAAAATTATTATTGATCTTCTTGAACCAAAAAAATAATGTTAATAAAAAAGGTAATAGTAATAACAGTCAGTACTTGTGCATTATTAATGCAACATTTATTGGACTCTACCAGTCCCACGTACACGTTAGGTTCTTCAACTACAAATTTCCTAAAATTTAATGTTCATACTCATTATTGGACTTTGCAGCTAAGCAGTGCTCTCTCATTTATTGAACATTACACCTTAACTTCCTCGAATACGATGAGCGTGTTCATGCGTACTCCTCATTTATTGGACTTTACCAGTCCCACGTACACTTCAGGTTCTTAACTACAAATTTCCTAAAATTTAGTGTCATACTCCTGTTTATTGGACTTTACAACTAACGAGTGCTCTCTCATTTGTTGAAGGTTACACTTTAACTTCCTCAAATACGATCTTCTAAATTTATTGGTAAGGGTGAGCGGTTCAAGTTACTTGGTTCCGTTTGGTTCTCAATTTTGTGTTTTTGAGAAAAGTTTTTTGAAAAAAGTTAAAAAAAAGTTGAATTGGATGGGTATTACGATGTAGGATTTAAAAATTAATAAAATACCTCCTATGTTTGTTTTTTTACAAAACACCCCTTATAATAAAACATTAAAAGTTAACAAAAACACCCCCAATCCACCCTCAAATACGGACAGCCGGCCACCACCACCGGAGGGTGGCCGGAGTCGCCGTAACAAAAACATTAAAAATATTTAGGGGTATTTAATTGAATTAACAAATTTAGGGGGTTTAAAAAATGTTGAATAAAGTTGACTAATATTGTAAGTTTTTGGGTATTTTACTGTTTAACTTTTTTGGGAATACTAAAAAACCAAACGAAGCCCTTGTAATTTTTGAGAGAATTGAAACCGAAACTACATAGTACAAGTTCCTAAAAAACGGGATTAGAACCGAAATCGCATAGTGCAGGTTCTTCAATTCAAGAAACCAGAACCTAAAATACAGGTTCCGGTTCTTTTCCCGGGTACCCTGTAAAAAATAAATTATCCCCTATTAGTTTAAAAAATGACAAAAATACCTTAAAAGTTTATAAATACACCCCTAACAAATTTTGATTACTCATTCATTTGTGTCCAATGTAACTCATAACCTGGAATCTCTAAGCAACACTTGAATTCAATCAATTCATCATAATTCACATAAAATTCGTCAATCAAAACCAAAAAACAAACAATTATTCATCACAATTCACACCAAATAACTTCACCAAAATCATTCAAACAAACAACAATATAGAAAGTTAGAAACCGTCACCAACTTTTTTTATTCTCCCACTAATTTCAATCACTATAATTATAAAACTACAAAACAACCCAAAAAGCATAACATGAGTACATGACTCATGTCTAATGCTCCAAATTAGGCATGGATGTTCCTTCGTCAAGTGATTGAAGTCTAATCATTTCTACAAAATAAACACAAGAAAGTCAATTAGTAGCTTCAAAAAGTAAAAACATTGAATAAATTTATTTACTAATAACTTAAAATAAATTTAAGAGATAAGAATATAATCGTTAGTTAGATACTATACCCGCTTCATAAGCCTCTGCATCCTCCAAGTCATCTTTATCCAGAGTTGGTGCACATTTCAACCAATCACTTGTACAAATCAATGATTCAACAACCGACGGAGATAAAGAACTTCGAAATTTATCAAGTACACGACCCGATGTACTAAAAGTTGACTCTGAAGCAATTGTAAACACTGGGATTGCAAAGACATCTTTGGCCATATGCGAGAGAACTGTATACTTTGATGCATTTGCCTTCCACCATTCCAATACATTCAAGTCAGACATTATGGATTCACATTTATCATCAAGGCACCGGTCTAACTCTGACTTGGCAGCATCTTGTACCTCTACCTCCATCTCCTCCACATATTCCAACCTTAGAGGGTCAGGGACAATACTACCACGCTGACTATTAACAACAGTTAAAGGTTGATCATTTCCGCTTGTTGGACAAGAACTAGAAGCTTGACTTTCATCTAAATTTGATGGAAGTCTTTTATAAAATTCAAACAATTCTTGTAACACATGTCTCACCATTTAGGACATCCTTTCAGCCTTTTCGTAGTCATCGATGTATATCTTTTTTTTGTAGCACCAACTCACATAATTCATTTTATTTATGGGATCTAACACCGCTGCAATCAACACCATCACGTTCATTTTTTCAAGACTCCCAAAATACTTGTTAAATTTCTCCCTCATTTTAATTGACATTGCATTAAGACAAACATTAGAGTCTTTCTCCCAATCATTTAAAGTAGTGACAATGCCTGCAATTTCATGAAAATAATTGTTAGAAGTCACATAGTTGGACCCTGACATCCTGGTTGTAGCTTCATAAAATTTCCTTAGGAACTTGGCGAATACGGTTTTATTTTCCCAATCTTCATCAAAAGAAACACCATATGTCATTTCAACCAAGTAGTTGGAGTCCTCTTCTTCCAACCTTTTAAAAGCTTTTTTGAATTTGATTATTGATTCCAACATGAGGAAAGTCGAGTTCCATCTAGTAGCAATATCAAGACACACCGTACCTTTATAACCTATCCTTTCTTCTTTGACACATCTCTCAAAGATTTGGCTTCTACTGGTAGAACTCCTCACATACTTAACCCAGTTAACAGATTCCTTAATCTCGCTAATACCACCCTTCACAATCAAATTCAAAATGTGAGCTGTGCATCTCATATGAAAATGTTCACCATTTAGAATCAAAGCATTCCTATCCGCCAATCTCTCCCTCAAGTAAGTCATTGCCACATCATTAGCGGTTGCATTATCCACCGTTATAATGGACACTTTATTTTCAATTCCCCAGTCAATAATACACTTCTCCACCACCTTCCTGATCTCCTTACCCTTGTGACTACTAATTCCCACAAAACTTAGAATTTTCTTGTGTAGAACCCATTTCTCGTCAATGAAATGACCTGTGAGACATAAGTAACTTAAATTCTGAATAGATGTCCATATATCGGTTGTCAAAGCAATGATCTGGACTTCAAATGCCACAACTTGTTCTTGAGTGTAGCTTTCTCACAATTGAAGATCTTCGAACAATCCCTTGCCACGGTGAAACAAGAAACATTCTTCTATAAAGGTTGCAATGCACTAAGAAATTGTCTAAATTTTGGATGCTCAACCTTTTTGAAACAATCTTCCGTACTAATTATCACTTCAGCAAGCAACTTCCTACACTTCTCCTGATCAAATCTCCAACATTTTGAGGAAACTTCTTGCAACTTGTAAGATGCTTGCGCATCGAAGAAGTGTAATTAGCCACACTATACGCGAAGGTCTTCTCACAATACATGCACTTTGTCTACTCAATCTTGTTCGTTTTGCTGTTATAAATCTTCTCAAAATGTTGCCACACCGCAGACTTGGCATTTGCCTTAGACCGTGGAGGCTTATTTGAAGTTGACTTTGCAACAACAGTTTGTGCATTCTGAACCTCAGTATTTTCTCTAGTCGATGACATTGTCTCCTACAAAGATTACATAAATAAGTAATTATTTAACCAGATAAAGAATTATTTATCAAATAGAGAATAAATCCTATATCTAAGTTTGCAACTGCCGCAAATTGCACTTAAGTTAAATTACAAAACAAAAAGGACAGCTACAGAAAGAGTAATTAACAAGTAATTTCATTTATCGGTTTCACTAATTGAATCAAAGGGTACAACAAAAACTAACACTTCCCGACAAAAGTGTAAGTTACTCATAAAACAAATAAGAAAAAAATCTCCTTCTTCTTCTTCCTCTTCTTCTTCTTCTTTTTTAAATTGCAACTATAGAGAGTGTAATTTCCTTTTTGGGTTTCACTAACTGCGCCATTAATTACAGCTCTAGAAATTACGAGAAAAAGAAAATTAAAAACAAAAATTTACAGCTCTAGAAATAGTAATTTACCATTAATTGCGTTCTGGGTTTTACTAACAGTACAAAATGGTAGAGTAAAAACTAAAACTTCTCAGGAAAAAGTGTAAGTTTTCTCATGAACCAAACAAAAAAGAAGAAAAAGGACCAAACAAATTGCAACAGCTTGTGCAAATTGTAGCAGCAGCTTGCAATTGCTACAATTTGCAACTGCTGCTCTGCTACAATTTGTCACAACAACTTGCAACTGCTGCTCTACTGTGATTTGCAGCAGCAGCTTGCAACTGCCGTAAATTGCAGCATTTGCATTGTAGCATTTGCAATTTTATATTATACAAAATTACAAATAAATTGCAGCTTATGCAAATTGCAGTGATTGCCGTAATGATCAGCAAAAGTGATTCACCATAATACTTATTAAACATATTTATTTCCTTGCAGCATTTGCAATATTTATATTATACAAATAAATTGTAGCTTGCGCAAATTGCAGCAATTGTCGTAATGATCAGCAAAAGTGATTCAGTTATAAAATTTATAAAATTCAATCATACATAGCATTGTGCTTAGTTTCATATCACGCACCTTCAATCTAAGTAATATGCCACAGAGAATCAACACTTGAAGTTCCAGAAAAGTAGAAAACACAGGAGAAGAATATGGCAGAGAGAATGGAGAAGAACCAGAAAAGTAGACAACATAGGAGAAGAAGACGGCAGAGAGAATGGAGAAGAAGAGAATAAAGAGATATTGAGAATTTGTCAATTTGAGATATCCTAATCGAATAGGGTATTTTTCTTTGTTTGTAAATGTAAAATTACAAAGATACCCCATTATTTATACTAAGATTGCCAGGGGTCTATTTGATAAATTAATAAATTATTAATGTTTATAAATTTATAAATTTAATGTTATAATTGGGTATTTATAATATACTAAACATAATGTAGTAAATTTAATATTATAAATTAGTAATGTTTATAGTGTAATATAGTAATATTGTAATTAATTAAATAATTATTAAATTATAATGTAATGTTATAATTAATTAAATTTCTAATCATTTAATTAAGTATTGTGCTAATGTTTATGTAGTAAATTAGTAATTACTAATATTTATAATATAATGTCATAATCAATTAAGTGGTCATTTAATTATGTAATATTATAATTAATTATGTAATCATACTATAGTGTAATGTTATAGTGAATTAAGCAATCATAATATAAATCTTTAATGTAATATTATAATTAATTAAATTTTTAATTATTTAATTAAGTTTGTACTAATGTTTATAATGAAATGTTATAATTGATTAAGTAATTGTAATATAAATCTATAATGTAATGCTATAATTAGTTAAATTTCTAATTATTTAATTAAGTAATATACTAAATGTTATAACTTATAAGTCAATTAACTAAGTAGTAATCAATTAATGTAATGCTATAATTAATTATGCTATAAATGAATTAAGTAATTTTATAAAATTATAATTAATAAAGTAATCATTTAACTATAATATAATATTATAATTGATTAAATATGATATTTAACTAGTAATTAAATTTATTAATGTTTATCAATTTATCATATATAATTTATTAATTGCTAATTTACTATAAATATATTTAGAACTTGATAATTGAAGTAAATAATTAAATATATTATTATTCAATCAAATATACTATTTTATTTAAAAATAATTCTTTTAATAACATTAAAAATTTAAAACATTTTTAATTGGATCATAATTCCAATTATTCAATTAATTAATCAAAACTTTAATATTAATATATTATAATATATTAAAGTTTTTAATATGGTGCAATTTATATGTGATAAATATAATTGTATATTTATTTAATTAGGTTATTCTAAAAATTTAACTTTTTCTATTTTAAATTTTTTTATATGTAAATAATAGAAACCCCCCGTTATTCACATTTCACAAAAAATTCATTGCAGTCCAAGTTCTAAACAGGTTCCAAAACAGGTTTAAAAAATCGGTTCCAAATAGGTTTTAAACCGGGTACCCACTACAGGTTCCAAACAGGGTACCCGTTTTAGGTTCTTTTTCCAGGTTCCGGTTCCTCCACACACAAGAACTGAAACTGGAACCGCACAATGTCGGTTCCAATAAAATGGAACCGGAACCTACCCGCACAGTGCCGGTTCCGAGTAGGTTCCGGTTCCGGTTTCAGTTCTACCCGCTACCCGTGCTCACCCCTATTCATTGGTCATACTTGTTTGTCAGGCTTTATCGATCTTCAGCCACCCATTCATTTATTAATGAAAGTTATAGAGCTCACTAATCATGTGTATTCAGCTTAATTTTCAATACAGTAAAGTTAGCACTTTTATAGTGCTCTGTTAACAAAACAATAGAAAGGTTACTGAATACAGCTAACCGTAACTAACTGGTAACTAACAGCACCTAATAATGGTGGCTTAACTAATTACTTTTCTATTTACCTTAACATCCTCCTGTAAACTAAACTGGGAGTTTATATTGTTTTGCTTGACTATTTGCCTTAATATCCTCCCGTAAACTGAACTGGGAGTTTACATTGCTTACTTGTAGGGGTGTTCGGTTCCAGGTATCTTGCATTTTTTTAAGGAACCGGAATCGAAACCGACGGTTCCTTGAAATTTGGAACCAGAACCAGAACCGACCTAGGTACCTATAACTGGAACCGACGGTTTCGGTTCCTAGGTACTTAGAACTGAAACTTGTAACAACGTTTCCGGTTCCGGTTCTGGGTACCCTATACAATTACATTACCCCTAAAAGTTTTTAAAATTGCAAAAAAAAAAAACCTTAAAAACTTACAAATACCCCCCACCTGGCACTTGTTAACAAAAATAAAATTACAAATTATAAATTCAAAATTACAAACTCCATTACTTTGTAAGGTATACTCTCAAAAGTCAAACCAACTTACTTTAAATGTTATGAAATATAAATATAAATGTATTCACATTACTTTTTCTACATAAGTTTTTATTAACCCCCAACTTTTTAATTTTATTTTATATTAGTCTCGGTTCCCGGTTCCGGCTCCTAACTATAGGAACCGGAATCGGAACCGCACAGTAACGATTCCAAAAATTTGGAACTGAAACCTACCCGTTGATGGCCGGTTCTGGGTAGAAACCAGAACCAAACCCCAAGTACTTGCCGGTTCCAATTGGTTCTTTTGAACACCCTTACTTACTTATCTACTTGTACCCCTTACTAACATCCTGGCATTCTTCGGTGAATAAACTAAGACTGAGACTAATTCTGCCTTCAGTTTGCTTTGTTGTATAGTTGCTTCACACCTTGCAGGGTTGCTTCACACCTTGCAGGGTTGCAGTAGCCTTTCTTTAACACTTGAGTCTTCTATTTCAGACTTTTTCAAAGAAGAATAGAGATATAGGGATGAGAAGCCCAATATAACTATATCATTCAACACTTGCATAAACAACTCAACAGCTATTCAGACCATACAGGATCAGTCAACTTTATCAGCTGTGGATTAGTATGCATTAGACCACCAAGGAAACTGATTTTGCAGTAGAATCAACTAGCAGAACACTACATGTACAAAAGTTATTAAAACACTGCAAAATGCACATACATCAGAACACTTCTTCTCTAAGCACCAGTAGAACCAACCACTAGAACCAACCAATAGAACGCTGTAGCCATAATAGTTATTAGAACACTGCAAAATGCATGCACAACACTTTTTCTCTAAGCACCAGTGGAATCAACTAGTAGAACACTACAGGCACAAAAGCATCAGAACATTGCAAAAATGCATATGCATACATATCAGAACACTTCTTCTCTAAGCACTAGAAGTTTCTTTGGCAGAATTGCAAGAGGGAACATCATCTTTCACAAGAGAAGCAGCTAGTGTTAGTTTGTCTCTAAGAGTTTCAAAGCATGAAGTTGACAAAGATTTGGTGAAGATGTCAGCTTTTTGGTGTTCTGTTGGAACATATTGGACCTTTAAGTTGTTAGCAACTACTTGTTCTCTAATGTAGTGAACATCCAGCTCAATATGCTTGGTCCGAGCATGAAAGACTGAATTTTAGGCAAGAGATCTAACACTCTGATTATCACACCACACAATCGGTATGGTAGAGAGATTTAAGTGCATTTTAGAAAATAAGCTCTTGAACCATGCTATTTCTGTAGCTCCTTGAACAAGGGCTCTATACTCAGCCTCTGTGGAAGACAAGGCCACTACCTTTTGCTTTCTAGCATTCCATTGAAGTAGATTAGGACCAAGGAAAATGCAGTAACCACTAGTTGACCTGCAATCTTGAATATTTCTTGCCTAATCAACATTAGTAAAGCACTCTAGACTGAACCTGTGAACTCTATGAAACTGAATTCCAAAGTGTGTTGTGCCTTTAATGTATCTAACCAACCTCTTGCAAGCTTGCCAATGTAGGTGAGTAGGAGCCTTGAGAAATTGGCTCAACTTATTGACAAAAAATGCAATATCAAGTCGTGACAAAGTTAAATATTGCAAGGCTCCAATTGTGCTCTTGTATAGTGATGGTTTGTCAAATAGTTCACTGTCTTCAAGAGTTAATTTGTTCCCTAAAACCATAGGAGTAGAGCATGGCTTAGAGTCCATCATGCCAGTTTTTGTTAACATATCCTTGGCGTACATTTCTTGAGACATATGGATGCTAGATGCTGTTTGATACACCTCAAAACCTAGAAAATATTTAAGGGATCCCAAGGTTTTCAAGGCAAACTCATCCTTCAGCTTGTGCACTATTTCTTGGACTAGTTGAGAGTTACTTCCAGTCAAAAGGATGTCATCAGCATAAACTAATACATAAACCACTAGATCATTGAGCTTGTAAATGAATAAACTTGGATTAGCTATTGAACTAACAAACCCCTACTTCAGAAATGCAGTTTTAAGTTTCTCAAACCATGCTCTTGGAGCTTGTTTAAGTCTATACAAGGCCTTGACTAGTTTGCATACATGGAATGGGTTTGCAAGATCAACAAAACTAGGAGGTTGAGTCATATATACTGTTTCACTAAGTTCCCCATTCAGAAAAGCACTGTTGACATCAACTTGTTGGATATCCCATCCATAGGCGACGACTAAGCTTAGTACAACTCTAATTGGGGAGGATTTAATAATAGGACTAAAACTCTCAAGATAATCAATTCTCAGAGTTTGTTGGAAGCCTTTGGCAGCTAATCGGGCTTTATATTGTTGAATGGAACCATCGGAGTTGTGTTTAATTCGAAAAACCCACTTACAACCGACCACATTCATATGAGATTCTATTGGAACAAGCTCCCAAGTGTTATTTGAAAGTAAGGCACTAAATTCACTCTCCATGGCAGCTTTCCAAAAAGGATGGAAAAGTGCTTTAAGGATACTTACTAGTTCATTATTGTCAAGGTGAGAAGGAGTAGATGTAGAAGAGACTAACATAGAATTATGAAATTTGGCTTTGGACCTAGTAATCATGAGGTGATTTTTTAAAGGTTTTGACTCAATTGGTAGGTCAACTATAAAGTTAATGCCTTTAGGCGACTCTAAATGTGGTGCTAGGTTGTGTGTTGATGTACTAGCTAGTCGAGATAGAAGAGGTTTATTAAGCTATCTGCTAAGTTAGATGATTGTGTATCAAAAGGAAGTTCAATTGTAAGATGAATAGCTTCAGGTGACTTAGAACAAGGAGAAGACTCACTGGTCTGGTTAACAGTAAGGCTAACAGAGGTCTTATTAACCTGACCTATAGGAAGACTGATAGAAGTAGACTCACAAATCAAATTAGTAATAGGACTGACGGAGGAGGATTCATTAACCTGGTCTGCTAAGTTGGGAGAGTGTAGTGGTGATGAGTTTTGCTGACCATTCATGGATGGAGGGGATGAGACATGAGGTGAATTAATGATGACTGGAAAATGCTGATCAGGAACAATAGGAGACAAAGATTTGGTAGGAAGAACATGTATGTTTGGAGTTGACTGAGCAGTGATAGAACAGGGGGCTGAACCATTATTAGTTAATTAGATAGGAGGGAAAGAAGTAGGGACTACTCGAGACTGAAATAATGAAGAGGAAGCAAAAGGAAAGGTAGATTCATCGAATTTAACACTTTGACATATATAAATTCTGCCATTAGGAGCCATGCATTTGTATCTTTTGTGATGCGTACTATATCCAATAAAAATGCATTGACTAGTGTGAAAATCAAATTTATGAGAATTATATGGCCTAAGGTAAGGGTAGACTGCACAACCAAATACTCTAATAGCTGTGTAATCAAGAAGTTTGTTAAACAGGACTTGAAAAGGGAAAAGGTTAGACAGAACAAGTATAGGTAATCTATTGGTTAGGTTGGTGGTAGTTTGAAAGGAAAACCACCAAAATTTTAGGGGCATGCTAGCTTGAGCAAGCAAAGTCAAGCCTTGTTCAACTATTTGTCTATGCTTTCTCTTTACTCTCCCATTTTTTTAATGAGTATGGGGACATGGGTGTCGAAAAATAATTTCATGGTCAAGAAAGTAAGAAACTAAGCTCATATATTCCCCTCCCCAATCAGTTTGGACACACTTTAGGCTAGTATTAAATTGTTTTTCAGCCAATTTATGAAATTGTTTGAAAATAAGTTGAGTTTCAGACTTTGTTTTCAAAGGGAAAATCCAAGTAAAACGGTTGTAGTCATCTAAAAATTGAATGTAATAATTAAAAACTTCAGATGAGGGAATGAGAGATGGTCCTCATAAATTTGAATATACTATTTCTAAAGGGTGAGAGGCTTTAGAGGTAGACTTAGGAAATACAGTCTGATGCAATTTCCCATATTGGCAAGTTGTACAAAAGTCGAAGGTATTAGTAACAACATGAGTTACCTGTAAAGACTACAGAATTTTTGCAAGGACAAAGGCATTAGGGTGACCCAAGCGTTTATGCCACAGCAAGCCACTACTTTTTGCAGCTGAAACAGATGAAATGATATGACTTTTATTGCTAATAGTTGCATCAATACACGAGGATACAAATGAAGTTGCAGAATTACGTGGTCCATCACTTGAAATATTAGAAACACAAATGTTATTGGCATCATTATTACAAACAATAAGATATTGAGAAAACAAAGACTTTGTGGATTGCAGAGTAGGAAAAACTGTGGAGTTGAAGGTTGAGACTGTGGTAGAAGGACCAGCAGCCTAATTTGAGGTTGAAGTAGATTGTGGAGCTAGAATTTGGAGTTGATAAAGACCATCCTTAAGTCTTCTTGAAGAAGAACAACCTTGGATTGTTCGTCCTTAATTACACAATGGTCAGCAAAAAACTCAACTGCTACACTATTGTCTCTAGTGAATTTGGAAAATACTTAGCAAATTTTTAGTGACATGAGTACACATAAAACATGTTTAAGATAAAGGGATCTAGAAGAACAAAGTAATGAAGTAAAACCAGTATGAGTAATTGAAAGCAACTTACCATTTCCAACCTGAAGCTGCTCATGACCATTGTAGGCAGAGTTCACTGAAAGTTGTGCTAAGTCTGATGTTACATGGTCTGTGGCTCCAGAATCCATTCACCACGATGCATCTTGGACAGTTAAAGGGGCATCAATGTAATTGGTTGTATTGGATACTGTTGTAAAGCCAATTGAGGTGGTGTTTTATGATCCTGAGCTAGGATAAGGTGATGTTAAGAAAGGTTGAGGTGGTATTGGAGTGGAGTTATAAGGAAGCTGTGGTGGAAGTTATGGTGAGGTCAAGGGAAGATATGATGGGCCTTGAAAAGCTTCTGATGCTTTGGAGAAATTAGTGCTACCAAATTGACCTCTTCGTACTGAGGTACTACCTCCCGAGAAGGTTGTATCAAACCTATGATAACAATTGAGAGCAAGATGTCCACTTTTGCCGCAAACTTGGCAAATGATTCTGCCTCTTCCTGCTCCCCTACCTCGTCCTCTGCCACTAGCAAATTGAGGAGAATAAAGGTGATTCTATGATGCAAATTGATTAGTTCCAGTTCCAGGCTGTGAGGTGTGAAGGTATAAGGAGTGAAACCAAGAGGCTGAGGTTGTAAAGGTTGAAACTAATTCTGTCCAATGTTAAACGAAGGTTGTACATTCTGAAATTTCTTACTAGACTCATCAGTTGTGATATTAGATAGATGTATAGATCCTCCATGAAATTCAGTACTGATAACAGTGTTTAATGCTAAATTGGCATTTTCCAATCTCAGCTCATACTTCTGCAGAATGATTTGTGCTTCTTGGACAGAAAGAGGGTCTAACTTAGATTCCAATCTTGTAGTAATATTAACTACAATAACATCATATTCAGAATTCAACCCATCAAGAATGTAGTTCAATAATTCCTCATTTGTAACTACAATCCCACTAGCAGATAAAATTTCAACAAATCCCTTCATTTTAACAAAGTAATTGTGAATACTAAGGTTATCTTTTTTGGTATTTTGCAATAAGTTTCTGATATGTAGGGTTTTGGTTCTTGATTTAGTAAGGAACTCTTTCTCTAAAGCTATCCACATATCGGCAGCAAATTGACATTTTGATACAACATTAAACATAGATTCTGAGATAGATCCAAGAACCCAACTTACAAGTAGCTTGTTGGTCTTCTTCCAATGACTATAAGCTGGATTGGGTTTCTTTTCAATTGCTCCATCGAAACTTTCGGCTTGAACTTTGATGAATAGGGCTAGACAAGAAATTAATCCGGTGAGATGCCCTCTAAATCATGCGAACCAACAACAAATAAAACTTGTGATTTCCAGAATCTGTGGTTATCCCTAGTAAGTTTTGGGGAGATTACTAGAAGAGTTGAAGAAGACATAGAAAGTGTATTCGTGAGATTAACAGGATCAACAGTCAATTTTTGACCAAAATTGCTCGAATTGGGAGTGAATTGAGACAGATCTACCATTTTGATGTTAGTCTAATGGCTCTGATACCATGAAAGTTATAGAGCTAAACTGAGAGAGAATAAAAGAAGAAAGAAGTAAAAAATGAAGCTCACTAATCGTTAGGGGTGAGCGGTTCCGGGTACCCTATATTTTTTGAGGGAACCAGAACCGGAACCGCACAGTGCAGGTTCTTCAATTCAAGTAACCGAAACCTAAAATGTAGGTTCCGGTTCCGGTTCCTTTCCCGGGTACCTTGTAAAAAATCAATTACCCCCCTATTAGTTTAAAAAATGACAAAAATACCTTAAACTTAATTCTAATCATTTGATTAAGTATTTTATAAATTAGTAAATTACTAATGTGTATAATATAATGTCATAATCAATTAAGTAATCATTTAATTATGTAATGTTATAATTAATTATGTGATCATACTATAATGTAATGTTATAATGAATTAAATAATCATATTATAAATCTATAATTTAATATTATAATTAATTAAATTTCTAATCATTTAATTAATATACTAATGTTTATAATAGAATGTTATAATTGATTAAGTAATCATACTATAAATATATAAGATAATGTTATAATTAATTAAATTTTTAATCATTTAATTAAGTAATGTAATAATATAGTAAATTACTAATGTTTATAATGTAATGTTATAAATTCATAACTAATTATATAATCATTTAACTATGAAACGCTATAAGTAATTAAGTGATTATAATATAATGTAATATAATAATGTTATAATTTAATTGAGTAATTATTTAACTATAATGTAATACTTAATTAATTAAATTTCTAATTATTTAATTAAGTAATCATTTGTTTATAATGTAATGTTACAATTAATTTTTATAATATAATGTCATAATTAATTAAATAATCATCTGATTATATAATATTATAATGAATTAAGTAATCATGCTATAATGAATTAAGTAATCATACTATAAATCTTTAATATAATATTATAATTAATTTGTTTATAATAGAATGTTATAATTAATTAATTGATCATTTAATTATAATGTAATGTTACAATTAATTAACTAATTATGTAATTGTACTATAAATTTATATTATAATGTTATAATTAATTAAATTTTTAATCATTTAATTAAGTATTGTGCTAATGTTTATGTAGTAATTAGTAATTACTAATGTTTATAATATAATGTCATAACTCATAATCAATTAAGTAATTATTTAATTATGTAATGTTATAGTGAAGTAAGTAATCAGACTATAGATCTTTAATGTAATATTATAATTAATTAAATTTTTAATCATTTAGTTAAGTAATGTAATAATGTAGTAAATTACTAATTTTATAATGTAATGTTATAAATTTATAACTAATTAAGTAATCATTTAATTATGTAATACTATAATTAATTAAGTTATCATAATTATTATAATTTAATTAAGTAATTATTTAACTATAATGTAATATTTAATTAATTAAATTTCTAATAATTAAATTAAGTAATCATTTGTTTATAATGTAATGTTATAATTAATGTTTATAATATAATGTTATAATCAATTAAATAATCATCTAATTATGTAATGTTATAATTAATTATGTAATTATACTATAATGAAACATTTAAATGTTATAATGAATTAAGTGATCATATTATAAATTTTTAATATAATATTATAATTTATTATTTATAATAGAATGTTATAATTAATTAAGTAATCATTTAATTATAATATAATGTTATAATTAATTACGTAATCGTACTATAAATTTATAATGTAATATTGTAATTAATTAAATTTCTAATCATTTAATTAAGTATTGTGCTAATGTAGTAATGTTTATGTAGTAAATTAGTAATTACTAATATTTATAATATAATGTCATAATCAATTAAGTAATCATTTAATTATGTAATGTTATAATTAATTATGTAATCATACTATAATGTAATGTTATAATAAAGTAAGTAATCATACTATAAATCTTTAATGTAATATTACAATTAATTAAATTTTTAATTATTTAATTAAGTTTGTACTAATGTTTATAATGAAATGTTATATTTAATTAAGTAATTATACTATAAATCTATAATGTAATGCTATAATTAATTAAATTTCTAATTATTTAATTAAGTAATATACTAAATGTTATAACTTATAAGTCAATTAATTAAGTAGTAATCAATTAATGTAATACTATAATTAATTATACTATAAATCAATTAAGTAATGGTATAAAATTATAATTAATTAAGTAATCATTTAACTATAATATAATGTTATAATTGATTAAGTATGATATTTAACTAGTAATTAAATTTATTAATGTTTATCAATTTATCATATATAATTAATTAATTGCTAATTTACTAGAGATATGCTTAGAACTTGATAATTGAAGTAAATAACTAAATATATTATTATTCAATCAAATATATTATTTTATTAAAAAATAATTCTTTTAATAACATTAAAAATTTTTTAACTGGATCCTTTATTCACTTAATTAATCAAAACTTTAATATTAATATATTAAAGTTTTCAATATAGTATAATTTATATGTAATAAGTATAATTGTATATTTATTTAATTAGGTTATTCTAAAAATTTAACTTTTTTCTATTTTAAATTTTTTTATATGTAAAATAATAGAAACCCCACATTATTCACATTTCACAAATATTTCATTGCAATCTAGGTTCCAAAACAAGGTCCAAAAATCGGTTCCAAATAGGTTCTAAACCGGGTACCCCCTACAAGTTCCAAATAGGGTACCCGCTATAGGTTCTTTTTCTAGGTTTCAGTTCCGGTTCCTCCATACACAAGAATCGGAATCGAGACCGCACAGTGTCAGCTCCAATAAAATGAAACCGGAACCTATCCGCACAGTGCCGATTCTGGGTAAGTTCCAATTTCAGTTTCAGTTCTATCCGCTACCTGTGCTCACCCCTACTAATCGTGTGTATTTAGCTTAATTTGCAATACAATAAAGTTAACATTTTCATAGTGCTCTATTAACAAAACAACAGAAAGGTAACTGACTACAACTAACTGTAGCCAATTGGTAACTAACAGCGCCTAATAACGGTGACTTAACTAATTACTTTTCTATTTACCTTAACATCCTCCCGTAAACTAAACTGGAGTTTATACTGTTTTGCTTGACTATTTGCCTTACTAATTTGTTGATGCGTGATTTTGACACCAACCAAAAAGCACGTGTGAAACGCTGATTGCTCTAGGAGACACACGTGGGTAACAATGAAAGAAGTAAATGCAATGGAAAGAGCTTTTAAAGTGGTTCAGATGCTAAGGTAGCAAGTCCTACGTCCACTGATGTTTGTATTACTATTAAAGGTCAGGTCGTAACAGCGGACTGACTTACAAATGATTTGCCAAAGAGGAAAGTAAAAATACCAGAGAGAGAAT
This sequence comes from Pistacia vera, assembly GCF_008641045.1. NCBI lineage: Eukaryota > Viridiplantae > Streptophyta > Magnoliopsida > Sapindales > Anacardiaceae > Pistacia > Pistacia vera. The sequence continues at coordinate 980,629 of NW_022196195.1, read as the reverse complement.
AGCTAATTGAGAGTAAAAATGGGCGAATCTCTCAATGAGAGAGTATTCTCCAATTTATAGTGGGATGAATTTGAGTAATGATTATTAAATATGTGAGTCTGTGGGAATGTCAGGCCAAATCCCTCTTTATGTCACATTGTCCACCTTCCATAGTGATTTGCGTGATTTGGGAATAGGGAATGGACACGTGAAACCATCACAGCGTCTAACTAGTCTGGTGCACGCCTATCGTTCTGACTACACCAGACTATCCACTCCCTCACGTGACTGCCCACGCCAGCCTTATATTTCCCAGGCATAACATAATTAAACGTTGCACTTTATTGACGCCAAGAAGTAGCCGCCCATTAATATTAATAATGATACTTTGTATCGTTTTTCATGCATACTTTGTATCGTTTTTCATGCATACTCCTCATTTATTGGACTTCACCTGTACACCAACCGCCATCGCCGGACCCACGTACACTCTTAAGTTCTGCAGCTACAAACTTCCTGAATCTATTGTTCATACTTCGGACACCATATTGGTAAGGTTTCTGGTGGCGGTGATCCATTTTGTACGATAAGTAATTGTGCATTATTAATGCAACATTTTTGTAGGAAGATATAAAAGATCATTTAATATATATTTTATGACACTATATGGTTGTTGAGTAATATTAAAGACATAAAATTGGTATTCGAGAGTTCTTACCAAATTGGCAAATTCTATGATTTTAATATCTATCAAGTATATATACATATATTTTTTTTTTCTGTAAATGAAAAACAAAATTAAGTAATTCTTGGTAAAAATGATGATTTGGGAGTGAGTTGCATACAAAAACTATATCGGAGTTCACTTGCGATAAGTCAAGGGAGAAACCAAAAATTAATTTTCAGGAGGGTTGGCAAATTTTTATAGATATATAAAAAATTATTATTGATCTTCTTGAACCAAAAAAATAATGTTAATAAAAAAGGTAATAGTAATAACAGTCAGTACTTGTGCATTATTAATGCAACATTTATTGGACTCTACCAGTCCCACGTACACGTTAGGTTCTTCAACTACAAATTTCCTAAAATTTAATGTTCATACTCATTATTGGACTTTGCAGCTAAGCAGTGCTCTCTCATTTATTGAACATTACACCTTAACTTCCTCGAATACGATGAGCGTGTTCATGCGTACTCCTCATTTATTGGACTTTACCAGTCCCACGTACACTTCAGGTTCTTAACTACAAATTTCCTAAAATTTAGTGTCATACTCCTGTTTATTGGACTTTACAACTAACGAGTGCTCTCTCATTTGTTGAAGGTTACACTTTAACTTCCTCAAATACGATCTTCTAAATTTATTGGTAAGGGTGAGCGGTTCAAGTTACTTGGTTCCGTTTGGTTCTCAATTTTGTGTTTTTGAGAAAAGTTTTTTGAAAAAAGTTAAAAAAAAGTTGAATTGGATGGGTATTACGATGTAGGATTTAAAAATTAATAAAATACCTCCTATGTTTGTTTTTTTACAAAACACCCCTTATAATAAAACATTAAAAGTTAACAAAAACACCCCCAATCCACCCTCAAATACGGACAGCCGGCCACCACCACCGGAGGGTGGCCGGAGTCGCCGTAACAAAAACATTAAAAATATTTAGGGGTATTTAATTGAATTAACAAATTTAGGGGGTTTAAAAAATGTTGAATAAAGTTGAATAATATTGTGAGTTTTTGGGTATTTTACTGTTTAACTTTTTTGGGAATACTAAAAGTAGTATTCCCAAAA
>NW_022196195.1:902500-978530 GCF_008641045.1 Pistacia vera | reverse complement strand
TTGATTATACAATCTATTACGTTATTAAATTTGTCATGCTAGTTATCATAATAATTTATTACTTTTTAATTAAAATGTTATATACTTATATATTTAATTATTGATGACATTTGGAAAAAAAAAAATCCAAACATATTATATATATAAGAAAAACAAAAGTATCATAATATTTTATTATTGATTACCATTAAAAAAAATTCATCCAAACTAAATCAAACATAATATAAAAATGAAAAAAAAAATTAAATTATAATAATGCATAACATGTTTTTCAAACATAAACGAACGAACAATCGAACGATTGTTCGCGAACGGATGGATTAGTCGAATGTATAGTGTTCGTGAACATAATCGAACGAACAACCCCTGTTCGAACTCGATCGAACATATTATCGAACGAATATCGAACTGTTCGCGAACATTATCGAACAGTAATCGAACGAACAACGAACGTTCGCAAACTGTTCGGTTCGTTTGCAGCCCTAACACCGATCACTCCAAGAAACTCCACCGTAAGTGATAATATATTTAGGACAATACTACACTTACAATCTAATCTTACAAACTTTCTCTCATAATTCCGATGCTAAAACTTGTAATTGGTCAGCTTGTAATGGATCTCACATGCTTAATTATGAGCTGTCACATCAGAATTATAAGAAAAAATTTATAAGATTGGATTGTAAGCCAATCTTCATTGATCTATTAAATCGAAGGTTATACATTTTTTTTTTTTTTTAATTTGGATTAGTTTATAACTTTAATTTTAAGAAGAATAACTGCACTATAAGTGAGTCATTGTAAAGAAGGAAGAAAGGCAAGGATATGAAAAATTAGAGCTGGGCATTTGGGACCGGGCCCAAAAGCCCAGCTCTAAAACCTGGTCCTAGAACCGGTCCTTACGAGGACCGGACCTAGGAGGCCTGGTCCCAAAACGGGACCAGGCCTAAGGAGGAGGGCCCGGGCCCTCCACTGGGCCCTCCTCCAAGGCCCGGGCCTGGGACCGGTCCCAGGCCTGGGCCCAAAAAAATTGGGCCCAAAAAAATTTGTATTTTTTCAATATAGTCTCCTGCCAAATTACATAAAACCCCCTATTAATTTTAAATAGGTATAAATTATGAGGGTTAAAATGAAATTTTATAAAAAAAAATCTTCCAGGTCTAAAAAATTTATAAATTTTATAAATTTTACCCCTAAAAAATACTAAAAACCCTCTATAAAATTTCGTTTTACTCCAAAAATATAAAAAAAATTGAGAGGGAAAAATGAAATTGTCCAAGGCCCATGGGATCGGTCCTGGGCCCATGGGACCAGTCCCAACCAGGCCTAAGGCCTGGTCCAGGTCCTGGTTTCTCTCATGGGTCTGGGACCGGTCTCAGGCCCAGGCCTAGGCCCGCAAGGGACCCAGCTCTATGAAAAATCATATTTGGATTTAATCAAAAAAATTGAAATAATGACGGAGAAGTGAAAAGTGATTATCTTTTTTTAAAGCAATTTAAAAGGATAAATTATGAGTTTTATATATGATAAAAAAGAATAAATAAAAGGAAAATATAAAATAAAATGGGACTGTACTTAGAATTTATGGTGTCTTTTACAGTAATTTTATTTAAGGTTAAATTTGTCCGAAATTAAAAAAAATTGTATCAACACGCATAAATTATAGTGAAATGAAAATCTATTGTAATATATGATCATAATAGTGTGATTAATTTATTATATATAATATATATTATTATTACTGTCTACATATACATTTTGTATCAACACTCATAAATTCAGTGAAATGAGAGTCTATTATAATATATGATCAACATATATGTGTGATTAATTTGTTATATATAATGTATAATTGTGTATATACAAAATTATTATCATACATATATTAATCATAGGCTAAATATATTGAAATTACCAAAATTATGGTTTCATATATTTATTATCATTACATAAATATCTAAATATTTTAAATGTTTACATATATATTTGTATCACACATCATAATTTATAGTGGAATGAAAGTCTATTGAATATATGATCAATATATGTTTCTATTACTGCTACATATATATTTTGTATCAACGCCTATAAATTCATAGTGGTATGAGTGTTATTGTAATATAGATCTATACAATGTGTGATAATTTAGGTTTATTAACTATTATATTATTAAATTGTTATACTATACATCGCTGATTATACAATATGTTATGTTTATCAATTTACCATACTATATTTATTTTTATAATTGAAATGCTATCTTATAATATTTAATTATGATTACATTTAGAAAAATATGAAGCTATTATGTTATTGAATTACTATATTATATATCATTGATTATATAAATGAAAACAAAATTAAGTAATTCTTGGTAAAAATGATGATTTGGGAGTGAGTTGCATACAAAAACTATATCGGAGTTCACTTGAGATAAGTCAAGGGAGAAACCAAAAATTAATTTTCAGGAGGGTTGGCAAATTTTTATATGTACATAAAAAATTATTATTGATCTTCTTGAACCAAAAAAATAATGTTAATAAAAAAGGTAATAGTAATAATGGTAAGTAGTTGTGCATTATTAATGCAACATTTTTCAGAAGATCATTTAGTATTTTAGTTGTTCACTATTTATTTAGAAAATTGTATCAAACTGAATAATCAATATATTTATTTCCTCTAAATCCAATTTGACTATATATCGTATTAAAATTTCTTTTTCAAAGGTTTATTTTTATTATTAAATAACTTGGGCATTAGAGAACTACTACAGTAAAACCTCTTTATAGTCATAATGGTGGGACTAACTAATTTTATTACTATAAAGAGATTATAACTTAATGGAGGTGTAATTACAAAAATTATAATTTTGATTTCTTATTTTATAATTCATGTTTTAATAGTACAGTATTAGGATTTCAATTCATATTTTAGTAATATTAGGATTTCACTTCGATTGTCTACTTTTGAAATGGATAAAAGATCGTTTCTTAGAATCAGCAAAAATAAGTGTCATTGATGGAATTGTAAATACAGTTGATGCATAGTCAATTGATGTGAAGCCACAGACAATTGTCAATGGTTTTAAGCACTGCAAAATTATGACCAGTAATGTCAATGAATTGTAAGTTACAAATAAAGTGGATGAGGAGAATAAAAGAATCACTATATAATTGAGTGATCAGATTCGACAGCTTCACTACACTATCGAATGAATATTAATGTCTTCTTCGATTATCCAAATGAGCAACAAATCGTGTATGTTTTAATTAAAGGAGAAATTATTATTACAATTAGACAATAAGAGAAATAAAATAATTCTAAAGATAATAAGACGAAAATACAAAAAGTCTTGTGCCATGAAGCTCTAAACATGCTTGAGAAACTAAAAATATTTTGGCTTTAACAAGAAGGTATTCACGCTAACAAGCTATTGCGTACTTGTAAGGTAAAAGATGTGATAACAACTCTAAAACATAAATCATTGCTCAAAACAATTTTAAATAAATATTTTATTTCATTTTAAACATTTAATTTTACATAATATATATTTTTTGTAATATATAAATAATTTTTACTATGTAGAGGCAACTTTCCTTAAGGCGGGAATTAGAAAAATTATAACTTATTACAATGCAGAGTTTATTCTTATTTATAACTATCCCAAATTGGGATTAAAATTTTTTATGATTATGTAGAGTTTATTCTTATATAGAGTATCATTATAGAGAGGTTTTACTGTATATTACTTAAACATAGGTTAGAAGGCATAATTGGATTGATTTGGTTTTGAATTATTTAACAAATCCAATAATCAATCCAATCCAATTGGATTCTTAAAATTGAGACCCAAATCCAATCCAATTTGATAGGTTTGGATTGGTTTGTTTGAGTGGGTCTTGGATTGGGGAAGTGATTTTTAGCCCCCGTAATCCCATATAGCCACTCGTTACTAAGTAAATTTATATTTTAAAATCTCTTTTTAAACTGCATATAATACCAAAATTATCCTCTTAGACTCAAATAGATTTTCCCTTCACCCAATTTCCTAATTTTGTAAGGTTTAGATTATCTCATATTTTATTTTGTCTAAGTTCGTAAAGATTCATTGAAATATGACAACTAAGATTTAAATTTATAATATATTTATTTATTTTTTTCCTTTAAGTCTCCTAAACTCAAGGTTTTGTCTTCTTCCATCAACCAACAACAGTTAAGTACACAGTTATGTATTCCTAAAAGAAAACCGATTAGGCCTGCAATTGAACCGAACATGAACGAACAGGCCTATTCAAAAATCATTCGATAAGCATGTTCGATTGTTCGTGTTCGTGTTCGTGTTCGAACGAACACAGGATATGTGTTCGTGTTCGTTCGATTAACAAAAAGCTCGTTCGTGTTCATTCGTGTTCATTTGACTAACTCGTTCGATAATTTGTAAATACCTGTTCCAATAACCTGTTCGATAACTTGTAAATACATGTTCGAATAACTCATTTGAATACCTGTTCGAATAAAAAATATACACCAACTTTCCAATTGATGCTCTAAAAAACAAATATGCAACAATTTATAATTCATACCCATTTAATTCAACAGTTGAAAATAAACCAACTCTCTATCTATATTTATATTTTAAACAAATCAATAAAAACTCAGTAAATTAAAATAACTAACCATCATATATAATAAAACTTCAAAATAAATTAAACAGAACAATAAATCGTTCAAAACAAATTTAGTTCCATATCAAATATGACACAAACAAAAAGAATTTGTTTACATATATATTTATTATCATTACATAAATTATCATAAATATTTTAAATGTTTACATATATATTTTGTATCAACACGCATAAATTTATAGTGAAATGAAAATCTATTGTAATATATGATCAATACATATGTGTGATTAATTTATTATATATAAATATATATTATTATTACTGTCTACATATACATTTTGTATCAACACTCATAAATTCATAGTGAAATGAGAGTCTATTATAATATATGATCAACATATATGTGTGATTAATTTGTTATATATAATGTATAATTGTGTATATACAAAATTATTATCATACATATATTAATCATAGGCTAAATATATTATGAAATTACCAAAATTATAGGTTATCATATATTTATTATCATTACATAAATTATCATAAATATTTTAAATGTTTACATATATATTTTGTATCAACACTCATAAATTTATAGTGGAATGAAAGTCTATTGTAATATATGATCAATATATATGTTATCATTACTGTCTACATATATATTTTGTATCAACGCCTATAAATTCATAGTGGTATGAGAGTTTATTGTAATATATGATCTATACAAATGTGTGATTAATTTAGGTTTAATTAAACTATTATATTATTAAATTTGTTATACTATACATCGCTTGATTATACAATATGTTATGTTTATCAATTTACCATACTATATTTATTATTTATTAATTGAAATGCTATCTTATAATATTTAATTATTGATTACATTTAGAAAAATATGAAGCTAATTAGATTGAATTACTATATTTATACTCTGATTATCAATCTATCATGTATTAAATTTGTCATGCTATATCATAATAATTATTACTTTTTAATTAAATGTTATACTTATATATTTAATTATTGATGACATTTGGAAAAAAAAAAATCCAAACATATTATATATATAAGAAAAACAAAAGTATCATAATATTTTATTATGATTACCATTAAAAAAATTCACCAAACTAAATCAACATAATATAAAAATGAAAAAAAAAATTAAATTATAATAATGCATAACATGTTTTCAAACATAAACGAACGAACAATCGAACGATGTGTCGCGAACGATGGATTAGTCGAATGTATAGGTTCGTGAACATAATCGAACGAACAACCCCTGTTCGAACTCGATCGAACATATTATCGAACGAATATCGACTGTCGCGAACATTATCGAACAGTAACTCGACGAACAACGAACGTTCGCAAACTGTTCGGTTCTTTGCAGCCCTACACCGATCACTCCAAGAAACTCCACCGTAGTGATAATATTTAGGCAATACTACACTACAATCAATCTTACAAACTTTCTATAATTCCGATGCTAAAACTTGTAATTGGTCAGCTGAATGTATGGATCTCACATGCTTAATTAGAGCTGTCACATCAGAATTATAAGAAAAAATTTATAAGATTGGATTGTAAGCCAATCTTCATTGATCTATTAATCGAAGGTTATACATTTTTTTTTTTTTTTAATTTGGATTAGTTTATAACTTAATTTTAAGAAGAATAACTGCACTATAAGTGAGTCATTGTAAAGAAGGAAGAAAGGCAAGGATATGAAAAATTAGAGCTGGGCATTGGGACCGGGCCCAAAACCCAGCTCTAAAACCTGGTCCTAGAACCCTGCTACGAGACCGGACCTAGGAGGCCTGGTCCCAACGGACCAGGCCTAAGGAGGAGGGCCGGGCCCTCCACTGGGCCCTCCTCCAAGGCCGGGCTGGGACGGTCCCAGGCCTGGGCCCAAAAAATTGGGCCCAAAAATTGTTTTTTCAATATAGTCTCCTGCCAAATACATAAACCACCCTATTAATTAAATGTATAAATTATGAGGGTTAAAATGAAATTGTATAAAAAAAATCTTCAGGTCTAAAAATTATAAATTTATAAATTTTACCCCTAAAAAATACTAAAACCCTCTATAAAATTTCGTTTTACTCCAAAAATATAAAAAAATTGAGAGGGAAAAATGAATTGTCAAGGCCCATGGGATCGGTCCTGGCGCCCGGGACCAGTCCCAACCAGGCCTAAGGCCTGGTCCAGTCCTGGTTTCTCTCAGGTCTGGGACGGTTCAGGCCCGGCTAGGCCCGCAAGGGACCCAGCTCTATGAAAAATCATATTTGGATGTAATCAAAAAAATTGAAATAATGACGGAGAAGTGAAAAAGTATTATCTTTTTAAAGCAATTTAAAAGGATAAATTATGAGTTTTATATATGATAAAGAATAAATAAAATGAAAAAGATCAAATGAAAATTAGACTAGCCTAACTAGACAGTTTAGGGGTGGTGTTGTGTTTCACTGTGTGTTTGCCAAGTTTTATTTTTGTTTGTCGGCTTTATTTAGGTGTCATAGCTTTCAAATTAAAAAACTTCATTGGATGGTCTTTTTTTCGACCGGTTGGGATTTGTTCTGGACCTTCTGATTTTGGTTATGTGTTGTCATCTCACCGTCTACGAGTGTTGTACCTCGTCTACCTCAGATAGGTTTTGAAAGCCCACATATAGATCTCTGCCCGAATGGGTCTACAGAACTAATTGGCTGTTGCAGGGTTGCCGTTTTACATCTGAAAAGAACTGTGTTGACCCAAATTGAATTAACACAATATGGCCCGCTTGGTGAACAAATCCGGTTATATCTCTTGAGAGGTCGTCTCGGGTTAAAAGGAAACATAGTAATCTGGAATGAATAAGGGGAGGGGAGAGATATTGTGGGTAGGAAGAAAAATGAAAAAGGGAAGCAATAGATAATGAGGTGTGTGTGATGAAAATTAAAGAAGAGTGAAACAAAGATAGGGATAATCAAAAGAAAACCAAAAAGATATCGAAAGGTACAGCATTCAAGGGGAAAATGTGGAAAAGCAGAGAAGGGAAGAAGAAGGAAAAGCAAAGAGACCGGGGGATTTATATGGGGATCGATCATAGTGGAGATGGTCAAAAGAGTTGTGAAATCTTCCAGAAGACTGGTGGAAGTATGGATTTTGTTGTGTGAAGTGTGAACCGTGTGGTCCCTTGCTGGAAAAAAGGTGTGGGGGTTCAAGGGGTTTTTGATAACTGAGGTCGGTGGGCGAAGAATGGAAAAAAGTTCGCAGAAAGGGAGCGAGCCGTAAAAGAAAAAAGAGCGGCGTGGGAAAATTAAGTGAGGTGAAAAAAGCACACCTGGAACGCCCTAAACTGATTATTCAAGTGCGTGATTTGGGTATTATACAGAATGTAAAATAACACCTAATTTAAAATACTAACAATAAAAACTATTATACCATTTTCTTGGGGAAAATTACGAAATAAAAGCATTAACTCGATATCCATGACGAACAAAAAGATAGTTTTATTCAATTTTCTAGGGGAAATTTCCCAGAAAATATTGAACTTATAATAAATATAATGTATAAATAGTGAAGAATTCACACAAAGAAAAGAAAAATTAAAAAAGCAAGCGAAAAATAGAGAGAAGAGAGGAAGAGTTCGGAATTTCAGTTTCAATTTCTCTAACTGCGAAGAACAACAAGAAGGTGCACCTATACAATGCGCAGCGTTTATGCAATTACAACTTTTACAATGTTTAAACATACAAACAAATCCCAGTAGTAAGTTGAATTACACTTTCATACAACACAAACGTAAACTATAGATTTTAGGAAAACTTGAGAAAGTCTTTTGCACCTCACTTACTAATATCCTTCCGTAAACTAACTGCCTCTAGGGTTTTCTGCAACTTTCACTTTACTTAATATCCTCACGTAAACCAAGCTCCCTTTCAGCTGATTTTCAACAACAGCTTCCTTTACTCAGGTCACCTTCTTTCTGCAAAACTGACGCCATCTGACTGTAAACAACTCCTTATTGATACTTTACAAAAAACATAGTTCAAATACAAAGCACAGTATCAACCACATTCAATAACCAAGCACAAGCATTCATCAATCAGAGTTAACATTTCAGCAGGAGCACATCAAAAGCATTCAACTCGACAGTCAGCTGTAGTAACAGATCTCTGCAGGTTCTTCTGTTAAGTATTATCAACCACTTCAACAACTGAACTAAAGCAAAAACATCATCAACCAAAGCAAGCATTTACAACCACTTCAATAACAAAGCACAAGTATCAACTCGACAGTCAGCTGAAGCAACAAATCTTCTGCAGGTCTTCTGTTAAGTATTTATCAACCACTTTCAACAACTGAACTAAAGCAAAAAAAAAAAACATCATCAACCAAAGCAAGCATTATCAACCACATCAATAACCAAGCACAAGTATCAACTCGACAGCATGAAGTAACAAATTCTTGCGCAGGTCTGTCGAAGCATTATCAACCACATCAACAACTGAACTAAAGCAAAAAACATCATCAACCAAAGCAAGCATTTATACACCACATTAATAACCAAAGCACAAGCATTCAACTCTATCAGTCAGCTGAAGTAACAGATCTATAGGTTCTTCTGTAGGTATGGATGATACCACATTCATTATTTTTCTTGAGAGTCAGAAATCGTGAGCGGAGAGCTTTTGTCAAGTATCAGCAACCTGGTATTCAGAACACACATATTGGACACATAATCTTTCTCAACAGCCAACTCCCTCACATAATGCACATCAATTTCAATGTGCTTTGTCCTGGCATGAAACACAGGATTGGAGGACAGTGCACCAGCACTCATGTTGTCACACCAAAGTATTGGAATTGTTGAGTTGGAGACCAAGTTCCTGAAATAAATTCTGGACCCGACCTCAGTTGCTGCCTGGCTGGAGAGCTCTATACTCTGCCTCTGTAGACGACAGTGCAACAACTTTTGTTTCTTTGAGCACCATTGAATCAGGTTTCCACCAAGAAAAATACTGTAACCCTTGTGGACCTTCTGTCATTCCCATCACTGGCCCAATCTGCACAGCATACCCTTCTAACTTGAGATGTTGGTTTGGTTTAACAGTAAGCCATGCTGGAGTGTCCCTTTAAGTAACGAAGGACTCTTTACAGGCAGTCCAGTGATTTGTAGTAGGGTATTGAAGGAACTGACTTAGCCTATTACAGCAAAGGCTAAATCAGGTCTTGATAATGTTAGATATTGAAGCCCTCTACTAGACTTCGGTATAAAGATGGCTGATCAAAGAATCACTATCTTCTTTCATGAGCTTTGTTCCAGTTGCCATGGGAGTGTTACACGGTTTGCACTCTGAGAGACCAGCCCTATTCAGTAGGTCTTGTGCTATTTTGCTTGAGTAAGGAGAAGTCCTACCGTGTTCCTATGCACCTCAAAACCCAAGAAGTAATTAACAGCTCAAGAGTCTTTAGAGCAAATTTACTGTTTAAATCTGTAACAATCTGCTCAATTAAGATAGGATCATTCCCTGTTATAAGGATGTCGTCGACATAAACCAGGAGATAAACCACTTGAGTGTCTTTTTGAAGAAGAATAGACTTGTGTCTGAAATACTGCTCTGAATCCCCACTCAACCAGGGCTGTTTTTAGTTTATCAAACCAAGCCCTTGGGGCTTGCTTTAGCCCATAAAGAGCTTTGTGAAGTTTACAAACATGCTTGGATTTAGACTGATCAGTAAAGCCATCAGGTTGAAGCATAAACACTGTTTCTGTAAGTTCCCCATTTAGGAATGCATTGTTGATGTCTATTTGTTGGATTTCCCAATTGTGATGGACTACAAGTGACAGCATAATTTGATGGTGGCAGGCTTAATCACTGGTGAGAAGGTGTCAAAATAGTCTAGACCAGGGGTTGTTGAAATCCCTTAGCCACTAGTCTTGCTTTATATTTCTGTAGGGTCCATCAGCCTTAGTTTAGTCTTGACACACCACTTACAGCCCACAACATTCATATCTGAGGTGAAGGGGACTAATTCCCAGGTATTGTTTCGTAAGAGAGCCTCAAACTCCTCTGTCATGGCTACCTTCCATTCTGGAACAACAAGCTTCTGCAGCAGATTTTGGCTCTGGAAGAATGGAGACAGTGGTGATATAAGCCTGTCCTATGGGATGTTGTGAGTGAGATTTTGATCTGTAACATGGGATGATGATGGTGGCTGAGGGTGTGGTTGTGAAAGGTAAACCACTTCTAGATGAATTCCTGAAGGAACATTCTTGGATTCAGAAGATGGGAATGTCCACGCTGTTGTTGACCAGAAATTTTGTCCTGAATTATATCACTTCTAGGCTGCTGAGTTAAACAAGGAGAGGGGATTATTACAACTGGTTGTTGGCCAGCAGCATTATCCTGAATAATATCTCCTCTAGGCTGCTGAGTTGAACTAGGAGAGGGATTATTACAACTGGTTGTTGGCCAGCAGCATTATCCTAATAATATCTCCTCTAGGCTGCTGAGTTGAACTAGGGAGGGAATCATCTCAGCTGATTGCTGACCGCATCATTACCCTTCATTATACCATCATTAAGAGTCTGCTCTATTTGAGGATCCAAGCAGTGAGACATATTCCAGGAGGCAGAACAACTTTCAACTTGGATAAAGTCAGTCCGTTACTGTCCACATCTTTAAACAAAAACATTAAAACCAAGCTTGTAAGGAAAACTGTTTCATAAATTTTACCTGCTTGACAATATAAATATTCCTGTAGAGGAGAGGCATTTGTACCCTTTGTGTGCAAGGCTGTACCTATGAAAACACACTGCTCTGAATGGTAGGACAATTTCTGTTTTTGGTAGGTCTTATAAAGGGATAACAGCTGCATCCAAAGACCTTCAGCTCATATAATCAGGTGTCTTTTGTAACATTTGATACGGTGATACATCTTCAAGAGCAGAAGAAGGGAGCTTGTTGGCAAGATATACACGTGTGAAAGCTTGCCACCATAGGCATAAAGGCATACCAGCATCGCCAATAATGTTAGACCAAATTCTGTAATAATCCTATGTCTCTTCTACTCTCCCATTTTGTTGATGAAGATAGGACAAGGATGTCTAAAATTAATCCCATGTTGCTGTAAATATTCAGTAAGACTCTAAATTCACCTCCAATCAGTTTGTAAAGTCTTTAACTTGGCATCTAATTGTTTCTCCGAAAAACAATGGAAATAGGTAAAAACCTTAAAGGCTTCAGACTTAAATTTCAGAGGGTATATCCACATATATCTACTAAAATCATCCACAAATAGTAATAATACCTAAAACCTTCAGAGGAACACACAGGAGCAGGACCCCACAGATCAGAGTAAACCAATTCAAGAGGTTTTGTTGTCCTAGAGGCAGACTTGGGAAAGGAGGTCTGAGACAATTTTCCAAATTGACAAGATTCGCAAAAGATATTATTGGCAAATGAACCAGTAACATGCACTTTATTCATCACATTCTTAAGAGTTTTCACTTGTGGATGCCCAACCGAGCATGCCACAATTTTGTCAAATTCAGATTTACATCAGATTGTTTTTCTTGAGAATCAGAATTTTTATTCAAGCTATTATTAAGATAGGTGTTGGAAACATCAGCAACAAGCAAGATGCAGGAGAATTAGGATTGGAGGCAGCAATTGGCAAGGAAACTTGCAGCTGGTACAAGCCATCTTGTAAGGTTCCTTGAAGCAGTACCTCTTCAGTCCATTTTTCCTTTACAAGACAATGATCAGAGTGAAATTCTACGATCACACCATTGTCTTTAGTAATTTGAGATATGCTTAGTAAGTTTTTTGCGATATGAGGCACACATACAATTTTTGAGAAGTAAAACTCTAGGAGAAGTTTGGGAGTGTAAAAGAGACACACCTGTGTGTGAGACAGGGACAGTTTGTCCATTGCCCACTTGGACAGCTGCTCCTCCTTGATAGTTGTCTGAATGACAGATTGTTTAGGTCAGAAGTCATGTGATTGTAGCTCCAGAGTCTACATACCACGTCTGGTCTGTCACAGTTTGTGGTGTGGCCATGGTGGTTTCAACTGAAGCTGGTGAATGATTCTGACGTTTTGATTCAGTACTGAAGAATCTGCTAGAGTGAGATGGCTGAGACCCTCCAAGATTGGATGGAATAGAGCTACATTGTCCATAATATCCAGTCTGAGCATTTGGCATTACAGAACCATATGTTGCAGGAACAAATTTGTTGACAGACTGTCCAGACATAACTCCAGTAGGCATACTCCAGTTGCTAACAGAGCTGGGCAGATTCATGAGATTGTCCTTCCATTAAAGTCTGAGCAGGTCCAGCATTGTATCCATGAGTAGCATTGTATCCAGGGCCAGAATTGTATATAGGTCCAGAATTGTATCCAGATCTAGAAGACACAAACCCCTGATATTCATGGTCAAATCTGATAACATTGTAGAGCTGAGTGACCTCCTTTTCCACACACTTGGCATATTAATTTTGGTCGAAAGTATCCTCTGCCTCTTCCTTACCCGCACCATTTGTGATTGATACATTTGGTATTGATTAAGAGGAGTAAACTGTGAGTACTGTGTTGTTGAGGAGAGTTAAAATCAGGTCTAGCAAATCCTTGATTGGCTGTGAAACCAGGATGTTGATGTTGGGAAAAGACATTCGAAACTGGTGGTTGAGATAGGACTGGAGCTGATGGAGTGAATTGATTAAAAGTTCTTGAATTATCAACCTCAAATAGGTGAGGGTTTGGATGTTGTGACATAATTGAGGAATCACTCTGACCTTGCTTAGAGACCATCAAAGCTTCATGAAATTGAGTCAGGGAAGCATGTTGTCGTTCTAGCCTAATCTCATGTTTGTGAAGTAAAAACTGAGCCTCCTGTAAAGTGCTTTGACTACTATTCGCAGTTAAGTTTGCCACAACTGCACATATTCAGGCCCAAGGCCATCTATATATAACAGAAGCTCTTCATCGGAAATATTAACACCACTGGTAATCAATCATCCCCTAACTCTCTCATTTTTAACACATACTCGTTAACAGTACTAGCATCTTTTTTGTAGTTGTAGCAAATTTCTAAGGTGAAGAGTTCTAGCCTTAGAAGCAGACTGAAAATGCATCTCAAGAATTTCCAGATCTCATACGCAGAAGTACATTTAGCTACATGACGATACATAGTTTCAGACTTGTAGAGTATAGCCAACTTACCAGAAAATTGGTCAATCTTTTTCACGCAAAATAATTTGATTCGGCTTCTGACAGCTGTTCAGAATCCTCTGCTTTCTCAATTAAAAACATCGATGGACACATTCTCTCCAGTTACAAACATTTCAATTCCATGAGAGGTCAACGCTGGTAGAATTTGGGACCTCCAGAAAGAATAGTTTTCTTCAAGTAATTTCACAGAAATGGTGGGTAAGGTGGGTGGGTTACTTGGAATAGTGAAATTCGAACTCTCAGTGTTCATTTCTACGATTTTGAGTTGAAATTTTCAGAGTTAAAGACAAAATCAACCATACGTTTGTCTAGGGCTCTGATCCTGAAGAATTTCACACAAAGAAAAAGAAAATTAAAGAAACAGAACGAAAATAGAGAGAAGAGAGAAGAGTTCTGGAATTTCATTTTCAATTTCTCTAACTGCCGAATAACAGAGCAGGTGACTGATTTATTCAGCCTATTTACAATGCGCAGCGTTTTATGCATATTACAAACTTTTACAATTGTTTGTAAACATTACAAACAAATCCCCAGTAGTAAGTTTGTAATTATTACACTTTCATACAACAACATAAACTGTAAACTATAGATTTAATAGGAAAACTTAGAAAGTCTTTTCTGCACCTTCACTTTACTCAATAATTAGTGAATATTATTTCTTGAAATTTCAGTATTCGGTTAGTCAATGACAAAAGATGAGCCAATGTTGTGGTCCTAAGGAATATACTGTTAGAGAAGTTGGAGTACATAGATACAGAATGGTGTTAAATAATATAGAAATCTTATAGTAGTTGTAATGTAATATACTAATATTCTATTTATTGTATAGAATATCATGTACGGGATTTTTTGTGTTTAACAAAACTATTGCTATTCAATTGTTTAACGACATTTGTTTATTCATTAGTCTCAATACTTGTTCTGTACAAAATAAGATCAAACTTACTCACACTTCATCACATACAAAAAAGTTGTTTTTTTTCATTCTTAATACATCAAATTTATTCACACTTCATCACATTAAAGAGACAGCAGCACATCACAACCATAAGAAAGCAAAGCTATTTGACGCAACAATATGGAAATTATAGTTTATGGATCTTCTAGGGCTTTTAAAGCTAGGTTTTCTTAAAGGATAAACCCGAGCCACTCAATTTTTCTTCAATTATTTTCTCCAGACGTTCGGACATTGAAGGTGTCAAATAATTTTTCCAATCTCCCATCAAACCTTTCCTAAAGAAGACATCATTCTTAAGCGCTATGGGATGTGCACAATTCTTGTTCACCTCCAGATTGCTCATGTTATCAAAGCTACAAAACTTGGAAATTTTTTCTATCTTTCCTTGCTTCTCTTCATCTTCAGTGAAGGGATATCAGATGAAATCGGCTAATTTTTTTAAATAAAATTTGTTGTTCTCTTTCAAATCTTCATATTTCAAGAATAATACCTTGTGTGGTTCTTCTTTACTAGCCTTCCAATATCCCAAGACATGTTCCCAAATGAGGCCAAATCCTTGCCTTCCTTGACAAGCCATCTCAAAAGCTTCATCAATCGAAATCGGCTAGATGTTTCAAACTCTCATTCTCACCATGAACTTCTAATGGGAGACAAATTGGTCTAAAGAATTTCTACATATGTAAACAATGCGACAGGTTGAATTCTTAAGAGAATTTGGAAGTGAAGGATATGGGGTATGTGTCGTGAAAATCCTTGGCTTGGGAAAGTCTTAAAGAATAGGAAGACGATCTGTTGTAATTTCTCTTTACTCAAATCAAGCAAGCCTCAACCAACAAACACACAATCAACGCAAACCAAACAGATTCAACACACAGTATTTACCGTGGTTCACTTGTTCAATATTGAACAAGCTACGACCACTTTGAGCTCCAGAATATGGATGCTCGCTGCACTTACTATTATGATCAAGAACGATTACAACCCTCAAACTCTCTTCCCTTTACAAGATTTCAACCAAGATCAAGACCGACTTCAGAATAAAGATAAACCTACAATCTGAACTAAGAACACTACACCAGGTTCTCACCCCACTAAGAAACACAACTCAATGGACAAAATATCAATAGATTTACACAAACTCAAAGCCCTAATTCTTGAACCCTAATCTGGTAACTTTGAGAGATATCAAACAGAGAGAATACGCGTTAGTCATGAAACTGAAGGGTCCTCTGTTTTTATAGGGTTTGACTTAGCTTAAGTCCTCAGCTGTCAGATTTGTCTTCAAACCAACGATCAGGATGAAGTCTCGGCTTAAGTCAAAACGATGTCGCATAAGGCTTCTCGGCTTAAGTCAAAACGGTGTCGCATAAGGCTTCACATTTAACAATCTCCACCTTGAAGTCTTATTCTTCCTTTTGACAGTACCCAATAGATGCAGCAAGCAGTTCTCATACTCCTTCTTTGCTCTGACTTCAGTTGATGTGAAGAATGTTCAAGCAGTGCTTGAACTTTGCAGCAGTTACAACTTTGGTTCCCATATTAGATGGGTTTTCTTCAGTTGGAATTTTTAGTAGGTTGATAGTTCCATTTGAAATCTAGTCTCGGACAAAATGATACTTGACATCCATATGCTTCGTCCTCTCATGGTATACTGGATTTTTACTTAGATGAATGGCACTTTGACTGTCAGAATATACAGTCACAGGGCCATTCATCAAGTTTATCTCTTTCAAAATCCCTTGTAGCCAGATTGCGTCTTTGAAGGCATCAGTTACTGCCACATACTCAGCTTCTGTTGTGGACAGTGCCACCAATGGTTGAAGCTGAGATTTCCAGCTAATGTAGTTTCCACCTAAAGTGAAGTAGTAAGTTGTGGTGGACTTCCTTGAATCACGATCTCCTGCAAAATCAGAGTCCACATACCCAACAAGATCAAGTGCAGGAGTTCTTTTGCAATATTCTAATCCAACATGCATTGTAGTGTTAATGTACCTAAGTGTCCATTTTAAGGCAACCCAATCCTCTATTCCTGGATTTGACATAAACCTACTTAATAGAGATATTGCAAATGAAAGATCAGGCTTAGTGCTTATCATTGAATACATCATTGATCCTATGGCACTAGAGTAAGGGATGTTTTCCATTTCAATCCTATCTACATCAGTTTTTGGGGATTGCATTTTGCTTAATGTGAAATGACCTGCTAGGGGCACATTTACAGTTTTAGCATCAGTCAAACCAAACCTAGATATCAGTTTCCGCAAATATGGAAATTGATGGAGTTTCAGTCTATTTCCCTTTCTATTCCTATCAATCATCATCCCTAATATCCTTCTTGCAGACCCTAGGTCTGTCATCTCAAATTCAGCATTTAGTTTTGCTTTTAATTCATCTATTTGAGGTTTGGACTTACTAATTAACAACATGTCATCTACGTATAACAGTAAGTACAAAGGTATGTTATTAAAGCAAGCATAGTACAAGTAGTTATCATATGCACTCCTAATGAACCCAATTTCCACTATAAATGAGTCAAATCTTTTGTACCATTGCCTAGGGGATTGTTTGAGTCCATACAAGGACTTATGCAACAGGCAGGCATGTTCAAGCAGGTTTCTATCTCTAAACCCCAATGATTGACTCATATAAATTTTCTCTTCCAATTCACTATATAAAAAAGCAGTTTTAACATCTAACTGTTCCAGTTCTAGATTATACTGAGTTACTACAAGTAACATGAGTCTATACAAGTAACATGAGTCTAATTGTTTTAAACTTAACTACAGGAGAGAAAACTTTTGTAAAGTCTATACCTGCCCTTTGTGTGTAGCCCTTTGCCACCAATCTTGCTTTGTATCTTGGAGGGTCTAAGCTTGTTAGACCTTCCTTCAGTTTATAAAGCCATTTGCAGTCAATTAAATTTTGGTCAGTAGGTTTTGGGACCAGAGTCCAAGTACTGTTCTATCTTAAGGATTTCATCTCCTCCTTCATTGCTTCTAGCCACTTTTTACTGTCTTTTGAACTCACATCTTCCTGATATGTCTCTGGTTCAGACCTCAGTGTCTCTACCCTAGCCACAAGGGCTGTGTAGATCAGATCTGCATAACTGTATCTGTTTGGGGGCCTTATTTCCCTTTTGACTCTGTCTCTGGCCAGCTGGTAGTCTGCTAGGTTCTCATTCTATTCTTCATCATTGTTCTTAGACTGCTCAGTTTATTCATATTGGTCCCCAATGTTCTGTAGTGTGGTACCTTTTGGTTCTGTTTGTTCAGTTTGTTCTAAGTGTTCTGTCAGGTTTTGTGGCTCTACCTCAAACTGTGATCTCTCTGTTTGATCAAGCAGTTCAGGATCTGTTCTTGAGTTACCTGCATTGTCAGTAGACACTTTGCAAGGGAAGGTTAGCTCATTAAAGACTACATCTCGGCTTATTATGATCCTAACTCTTGGTGCATTTCTCTCCCACAACCTATAACCTTTAGTACCATCCTGGTACCCTAGGAAGACACATTTTAGAGACCTGGGTTCAAGCTTACCCTTTCTGGTATGTGCATATGTTGCACACCCAAAAACCCTTAGGTGGTTCAGGTTAGGTTTCCTCCCAGATCATCTCTCTTCAGGGCATTTAAAACCTATTGAGCTGGATGGACTTCTATTGATCAAATAAGCAGCTGTAGTTAGGGCTTCTCCCCAAAAAGTCTTGGGTAGCCCAACAGTGAATAGAAGACACCTGACCCTTTCTAGGAGAGTCCTATTCATCCTTTCTGCAACTCATTTTGTTGTGGGGTTGCCCTGACAGTTCTATGCCTTTGTAACCCTTGATTTTGGCAGTAGGTGTCAAACTTTAAGTTACAGAACTCCAGACTATTATCAGTTCTAAGGGTTTTAACCTTTCTATCTAACTGTGTTTCTATAAGGGTTTTCCAACCTTTGAACTTGGTTAGGGCTTCGTCCTTGATCCTAAGGAGGTATACCCATACCTTTCTACTGTAATCATCCACAATGGAGAGGAAATATATGTTCCTTCCATGTGACTTTACCTTTTCTGGACTCCAAAGGTCAGCATGGACATAGTCTAGACAGTTTGCAGCAAGATGAGTTCCTTTTTGAAAACTCATCCTGTGCTGTTTTCCAAGGATACAGGTTTCACAGAAATCTAGAGCAGTTACAACATCACTACCAAAATAACCTTGCTGTTTCAATGCATTCATACCATTCTGGCCTATATGGCCTAATCTCAAGTGCCATTTTACTGCAGCAGATATGTTAGTAGACAGTAAAACAGAATTGGAAACATCAGGATAGTACTGCCCACACAATATATAGAGCCCATTTTTCTTAACGCCCTTCATTAACACATTTCCATTTTTGTAGACTTCCATACATCCATTTTGAGCCTTATAAGAACAGCCTGATTCATCTAAGGTTCCTAAGGAAATTAGATTATGTTTTAGTTCAGGTATAAACTTGACTCTAGTTAGTAATACTAACTTACCACTATTTAGCTTAATGGTTATATCTCCTATCCCTTAAACCTCACAGGAGTGGTTATTCCCCATAAAGACAATTTCCTATTCCCCAGTTTTAAGTCTTTGAAACCAGTCCTTGTTAGGGCTCATATGGAAGCTACAACCTGAGTCTAGTACCCATTCACTGCCTCTAGATGTATTAGAAATGGTAAGGGCTTCTGATATTTCTAGGTTACTACTAGAGCTGGCTAGGTTTGTCTCTGTAATATTCTGTTTGTTCTTTTTAATCCAATCATAGCAATTTTTCTTTTGGTGTCCTACCTTGTTACAGAAGAAACATTTCCTAGATTCCCCCTTAGTTCTACTATTTCCTTTACTATTCTTCTTGTTTTAAAAACCTACATTTCTCTGATGGGTTTTTGCATTATCTTTGCTAGATTGCCCAACCTCAATTTTCCCTTTCACAAACAAATTGCTACCATTACGCTTCTGGATCTTTAATTCTAATTCCCTAGATTTCAGTCCAGAAACAATCAGGTCCACACTAGGTACTGTCCCACTATACTGGAGTGCATTCTTTACCACTAAGTATTCTTCCGATAGGGAATTTAACAGAATCATAGCAAGGCTTGAATCTCCTAGTTCTTGGTCAGTACCTTTTAAGGTTAGGGTCATTTTTAAGAATTCATCAAGATTATCATCTAGGGATTTAGCTATGTCCATCTTATAAGAAAATAAAGCACCTTTCAAGAAAGCTAAATTAGGGGCAGATTTAAGAGCATACAGAGACTCGAGTTTACCCCAGAGTGGAATTGGAGATTCCACACAATCCACCTTTCGCAGCACGGTGTTTGACAGATTCATAATGATCAAATTGTATGCTTCTTCATCCACTTCTGCCTTTTTCTTTTTCTTTTCTTCTGGCCATTTGGTCTCATCCTTTTCAAGTGCGATCCCGACCTTGTTGTGAGATAATAAGGCCTTCATTTTCTTTTTTCATGTATTAAAATCGATATTCCCATCATATTGGGAGATCTCCATGCGAGTAGTGCTCATTATACTATAATTACAGGGCAGAATCAGTCTAAGAAGTACGTGGCATTGTTATACCAGAGATTGCCAAATACTGCTAGGCAGTTTTTAAGGCTATTACTGGTTTTTCAGCCGAAATACTCTTAAACAGATTCAGGACGATTAATGACAGGGCAAAACAGTCTAAGGAGTATGTGGCGTTATTATACCAGAAGTTGCCAAATACTGCTAGGTAATTTTTAAGGCGATTACTGGTTTTCCAGCCAAAATACCCTTAAACAGATTTAGAACTATTCGAAACCCTAATTCGAAAGAAAAACCCCCAAATCCTAACAAAACCCTAATTTTGATTTTGCCCGATTTTCGTTGATCCCTTGTGTTTGTGACCTAATCTCACGAATTAATCCCAAGATTCAGCAAGATTTGAAGTCCTAATGATCTAGGAACCTTTAAATCGAAAAACCCCCAAAAACTGACAAACCCTAATTTTCGAATTCATCAAGAGTTAAATGATTCCTAAACCTAGATTCACCTTAGACCTTTAGGCTCTGATACCACTGTTGTAATTTCTCTTTACTCAAATCAAGCAAGCCTCAACCAACAAACACATAATCAACGCAAACCAAACAAATTCAACACACAGTATTTATCGTGGTTCACTTGTTCAATATTGAATAAGCTACGTCCACTTTGAGCTCCAAAATATGGATGCTTGCTGCACTTACTATTACGATCAAGAACGGTTACAAACCTCAAACTCTCTTCCCTTTACAAGATTTCAACCAAGATCAAGACCGACTTCAGAATAAAGATAAATCTACAATCTGAACTAAGAACACTACACCAGGTTCTCACCCCACTAAGAAACACAACTCAATGGATAGAATATCAGTAGATTTACACAGACTCAAAGCCTTAATTCTTGAACCCTAATCTAGTAACTTTGAGAGATATCAAACAGAGAGAATACGCGTTAGTCGTGAAACTGAAGGGTCCTCTACTTTTACAGGGTTTGACTCAGCTTAAGTCCTCAATCGTCAGATCTGTCTTCAAACCAACGATTAGGATAAAGTCTCGACTTAAGTCAAAACGATGTCGCATAAGGCTTCTCGGCTTAAGTCAAAACGGTGTTGCATAAGGCTTCACATTTAACGCGATCTCTCATAAAAAGATCATAACCAAGAAAAAGAACAAACTCATGAGGGCCTTGAGAGAGCAAGGGACTATTTTCTAGTGAATATTGGAATGCTTGACAATGGTGAAAATTAGGGCTTTGAGCCAAGTGGTGTCGCATTTCGGAAAAGTGCTTAATATTATGTCGTTATCTTGAGCTTCAAAGTGCCTCTGAAACCTGATCATGCCATGAAGGCACTTAGATTGACACCAAAACCCTGGGTATTGATAGAGTTCAAGACCATTCCAATTTTCTTCCTTCAGAAGCCTGGTTAAAAGTTGTTCAATCTCATTGCTTAGCTCTTCCTCTTTCTCTCCAAGGGATTCTATTTTTTTCTCCATGGAGATTTGTTTACACAAAGAAAACTTTGGTAGTGAGTGAGCATATAGTTCAACACAATTTACATATAGTGGATGGTATCTACTTGAACATAAAGAGATTAGGGAATAAAACAACTAATAATGGAAAAATTAATATAGTGATGTAACGTAAAAGAACAACAATGATAGTAAGAGAATAAGAATAATATAACAAAAGACAATCTCATAGATTGTATTGTGCAATTCATGGAGGCAAGAATTCCTTTGAACCTTATCATTTGCTTTTTCCTACCACTTGATTGCCTGCTAGAATATGTTCAATGGATTGCATTTAATTACTCTTATGTTAGTTGATTTTGTACATAGTAACAATCTCACTAAGTTCTTGGAGATCTTCACCTATTTTAAAGGTTAATCAAGATTCTTATTATGTTAACTAGAGTAGACTTCACAATTTTATGTTATGTTTTTAAGAACTCTATGTTGGGCAATATTGTACATTATACTTGCAAAGAAATTTTTGTCTGCAAAAATATAGTAGTAGACGGTAGGCACAAGGGAGGCTGACTGTTAGATATGCAAAAGCCTGGCTGATGACTCACCAAAACTGGGTTTATCAAAACTATTTTTCTTGCAAAACCTTCACCCAAAAAAAAAAAAAAAAAATGAAAACCTCGAACTTATAATAAAAATTCTACTATATTTTAGTCAAGAATTCTTGAAATTAATTTTTGTATATTCGGTTAGTCAATGACAAAAGGCGAGCCAATTTTATGGTCCTAAGGAATATATTCTTAGAGAAGTAGACATACTTTATAATAATTTCTAGATAATCATGGATAAATAATGGTGTTAAATAACAATAGAAATCTTGTGGTGATATAATGTTAGAACTCAAGCACAAAGGAGAGCTTAACCCAAAACGCCGGCCTGATAGGTGGGAGAGCCCCTACACTTAAGTACCACACTTGGTGGGTGTGAGATTCCGATGTGAGATCCTAACATTGCACCCCCCTTAAAGAGCCGACATCTACGACGGCTTTCACTCTATTGACACTGACCCAATGGTAGCCATTTTCCCCTTTAGATGGCTTCACTCACCTATCGGCCATTCGATGCACATCGCACCTTAATCTAGCCTATAGGTAGCCCTTTCCATAGTCTAACTCTCAACGAAAGCACCAATGTTAGAACTCAAACCCAAGGAAGAGTCCAACCCAAAAAACTGGCCTGATAGGTGAGAGAGCCCCTAGACTTTGTTGATTTTATTGCTTAAAGAAGTAAACAAGACCAGAGTGCAAGTTTATAAACATAAGGGTTGCGTTTGTAAAAGAACTGTTGTAAACTCATCAGAAACAATGACGTTTCAAGAGTGTTGAGTGTTTGTATAAAAGCTCAGCTATAACTTTACTAATTCAGTTAAGTAAAAAGGAAAACAGAATTCGTTTCTCTCTGAAACAGAATCCAGATTCAATCTTGCATTGTTTCTTGATTGTTTTTGCTAAGTTCTTGCTTCATCCTTACTAATCTAACTGACTTAAGTACCACATTTGGTGGGAGTGAGATCCCGATGTGGGATCCTAATATGTAAGAAATCTATAGAAATCTTATGGTAGTTGAAATATAATATTCTATTGAATATTGTATAGAATATCATGTAACATGTTAGAGTTTGTAGGATTTTTATTATTGGATTAATATAATTTTGAGCTCTCACTTACTAATTTAAACTTTTAATTCTTTAACAAGACACGTGCTAACATCACATGTTTATTCATTATTCTCAGTACTTGTTTTGTACAAATTAAGATTATTTAGATCCAACTTATTCACACTTCATCACATAAAAGAAAAAGCATTTACAACAACATGAAAGCGAGCTATTTAATGTATATATATATTTTCTACGATTTCTTAAAGGTTAAACCCGAGCCACTCAACTTTTCTTCTATTATTTTCCCCAAACGTTCGGCCATTGAAGGTGTCAAATAATTTTTCCAATCTCTGACTTCACCTTTCCTATAGAAGATATCCTTCTTAATATTCTTCACCTCGAAGGTCTTTATGTTATCAAAGCTACAAAACTTTGATATTTCTTTCTTGACTCCTTGTTTCTCTTCATCTTCACTAAAAGGATATCCTAAAAAACTTGTCAATCTCTTAACATAAAAATCGATGTCCTCTTTTAAGTCTTCATATTTCAAGAATAATATTTTGTGCGGTTGCTCTTTGCTAGCCTTCCAATATCCCAACACATTTTCCCAAATGGGGCCAAAGCTTTTGATTCCTTCACAAACCATCTCAAAAGTGTCATGAAGTGAAAGAGGCTCCTTGCCTTCGATCGGAAATCCGTTGACCCAGAACTTCCATTGAGAGATGAACTGATCCAAGGGATTTCTACACATGTAAACAATACGACAATTTGAGTTCATGATAGAATTTGGAAGCGAAGCATATGGAGTATGCGTCGAAAAAATTCTTGGTTGAGGAAAGTCGTCGAGAATCGGAGTTTGATCTTTCAGATAAATGTTTAGATCAAGAAAACTTATCAACTCATGAGGACTTTTAGTGAGCAAGGGGCTATTTTCTTGTGTATTGGTAACGATTGACAATGGTGAAAGTTAGGGCTTTCAGCCAAAGGGTGCCTGATTTCCGAAAAGTGATCAACATTATATCATTCTCTTGAGCGTGGAAGTGCCTTTGAAATCTGATCGTGCCAGGAAGGAACTTGGATTGATTCCAAAAGCCCTGGTGTTTGCAGAGCTCGGCACCATTCCAGTGTTTGGCTTTAGGAAGGTGGGNCTATAACTTTACTAATTCAGTTAAGTAAAAAGGAAAACAGAATTCGTTTCTCTCTGAAACAGAATCCAGATTCAATCTTTCATTGTTTCTTGATTGTTTTTGCTAAGTTCTTGCTTCATCCTTGCTGATCTAACTTGGTATCAGAGCAAGTGACTCACGTCAATGGCGAACGTTTCTGGTTCCTCTTCATAGTCACTCAAAAGCATTGAAGAAATGTTGCGGGAATCTTCAAGCCGTACCACCTCAACTTTGGCGTCGAATCTGCAGGTGATAAACCCTAAGCTTACTCAGAACAACTATCGTTTTTGGAGTTCACAGGTCTTGTTCACGGTTGGTTCACACGAACTTGAGGATCACTTACTTGGTAAAGTTCCCTGTCCTCCTCCTCTTATACTGTCTGATTCTGTAAATGAGAAAGAATTAGAACAAGGTCATGGAGAACCTAAGACTATTAGTGACTCTGTTAGTGATAAGATTAATCCTGCTTATATCATGTGGAAACGCACAGACAAATTTCTTATGAGTTGATTATTAGCATCCATTTCTGAGAACATGTTTGGAAATGTTTCTAAGTGTAAATTTTCCACCGAGATATGGTATACCTTAGAAAATGAGTTTGTTAATGATTCAAAGGCCAGAGCACTTCATTTAAAGAATCTCTTACAGACAACTCAGAAATGTAATCTAGGAATTGCAAAATACATAAAGAAGATGAAAGAAATTGCAGAAAGCCTCTATGCCAGTGGGTTAGTTATATCAGATGAAGAATTATTGCAGTATGTACTTGATGTTTTAGGCCCAGAATATGATGCAGTTGTAGTTAATCTCACATCTAGGCTTGAATCAAAGGTGGATAATGTAACATTGCAGAAGGCGCAATTTCTATTACAAAAGTTTGAGATTAGACTTGACAAGTTCAATTCAGTTGATTCATACAGTAGCTCTACCAATCTAGCTTCAGTTAATACTTCAGTCAATCCTACTGGATTTAATACAGAGAACAAGAATCCTAATGTTCTTCAACCAACTGGAGCAATTCAAACCTCACCTAACCCTTTTTCCAATACCATTCCCTCACTGAACTCACTAGGAAATCCACACTATTATCAAAACTATCCTGTACCTATCTCAGAAGCTTATGGAGCAGGGCATGGTGGTCAATCAAGTTACTATTCTAATGTTCCTTTGAATAGTACAAGGCCAACTGGATTTCAGAGTTATGGGAGAGGTAGAGGACGAAATACTGGTCGAAATAAGATAATATGTCAAGTTTGTCATAAAGCTGGTCACTCAGCTGCTCAATGCTATCACAGGTTTAATACCTCATACACTGGAACTTATTATGGCAGCTACAATACTGGTGCACAGTCCACACAAATGCCTGGTTCACAGTCCTCACACACTCAAGGAATTTTTCAGTTTCCTCAGTCATCTCAGCCACAGCAATTTAGTCCTTATCAGAACTTCTCTCAAACACCACCACCACTACCTAGTTCTCCATATACTCACAATAACAGTAGTGTTTCTCAACTGAGAGGTGACTCTGTTTCCTCACCATTTCTTGGAGTACCTAGCCAACAAAACTTAGTTACTAATCAAGCCTTTTTGGTATCTACCGGTGCTGCTCAACCTATTCATAATACTGCTAGTATGCCAGTTCATCCTCAGCAGCAAAACCAGTATTCAGCTCTAGCCACTTCACTCACACCCACAGATCCTATTTGGTATATGGATTCTGGAGCTACTGATCATGTAGCATCAGACCTCATCCATTTAAATGTCAGTCAGCCTTATGATGGTGGAAATCAGCTTCAAGTTGGCAATGGTAAGTGTTTATCTATCTCTCATACTAGTTGGTCTCCTTTACCTAGTACCTTACATTCAAAATGCCTTCAACTCAAAAATATTATGTGTGTGCCCAAAATTACTAAAAATATTTTAAGTATTTCCAAGTTTACTAAAGATAACAGTGTAGTTGTTGAGTCTAATGCTGATTGTTGTATTGTTAAGGACAAGCTAACCAAGGCAACACTACTGAAATGGGATCTTAAAGGTGGCTTATACCAGTTGCAAGTTCCTCATCCAAACTTTTTCAATACGTCAATTCATATGTCTCCTAAAACTGTTTTAGTCTCACAACATTCCTTTCCCACTGTTGCATCACCAGATTTTAATTGTGTCAATAATGCTTTACTTTCTAGTAATCTGCATTCTAGTGATATGTTAGACAGTCAAAGTATTCACAACAAGTCTGTGCATTGTGCTACTTCAAATAATGTTGCCTCATTCATGAACTGTAATAATGATGCACAATGTACTAGCTCTCAATGTTGTAATACATTACCTATCAATAAAACAAATAGTTTGAGTGTTTTGGATGCTATTTCTAATAATATGATTGTCCAATCTGCTGATTGTAGTGTAGCTGATTCTACTGCTCACAATGCTTTAACTGTTACCAATTCTGATTCTTATATGGTTTGGCATAAACGTTTAGGACATCCAAATTCAACTATTTTACGTAGAATTCTTGCAACTCTACCAAAGAATACCTCACTTAAAATTACCTCTCATACTGTTAATTCCTCCCTAGATCAGCTGAATTCACCTGCAGATGGTTTCCTTTTAGATCAGTCTAACATATCACCAAAATCAGCACATATGTTCTGTGATGCTTGTCAATTAGGGAAACTCCATAATAACACTTTTCCCTCCTCCTCATCACAAGCTAGTGCACCTCTAGAACTTGTCCATAGTGATGTGTGGGGGCCTGCACCTTTATTATCATCTGAAGGTTTTAGATATTATGTCCAATTTCTTGATGACTACAGTAGATATACGTGGTTGTTTCCTCTTAGAACCAAGGCTGAAGTTAAGTCAGTTTTCATCAAGTTTCATCACTTGGCTGAGAGGCAATATGGCCATAAACTCAAATGCTTACAATCTGACCAAGGAAGAGAGTATATTGCTCTTCATCCTTACCTTACTAGTTTAGGAATTCAATTCAAGCACTCATGTGCTCATATTCACCAGCAAAATGGCAGACCTGAAAGAAAGCACATACATCTTGTTGAGACAGGTTTAACTCTCCTTGCACATGCCTCTATGCCACTGCATTTTTGGTGCCTGGCATTTGAAACTGCTGTATTTCTTATAAATAGAATGCCCACACACACTCTTGGCAATATATCACCTTATCAAAGGCTCTTTCACACCACTCCAACTTATGCACATCTTAAGGTTTTTGGTTGTTCTTGTTTTCCTCTTCTTAGACCTCTTAATAAACATAAGTTTGATTTTCATACTGAGAAATGTGTCTTTGTAGGTTACAGCTTAGTCCATAAAGGATATAAATGTTTAAAACCTGATGGCAAACTGTTTAGCACACCTAGTGTAAAATTCAATGAATGTGAATTTTCGTTTTCTCAAGGAAATGCATTTTTGTCGTCTGCATCTAGTCCTTCATCTGCTGATTCTGTTATTTCACCTTCAATTTTTCCTTTCATTTCTGTGCATTCACCTATTAAGCATACTCATGGTTCTTCAACTAGACTTGCCCCTTGCTCCTCTCCAGCAGTCAGACCTTCACAGCAAAATCCTAATGATACAGCAGCAGGTAATAAATCTACACCTACATTTTGTCCACAACATGTTCCTATCTCACCACAACTTAACTTAATTCCTATCTCTTCAACATCTACATATAAATCTTCACTACAAAACCATCCTAACACATCAGCTATTTCGCATTCTAACTCAATCAAAACCTCATCTACCCCAGACTCAGTCAAAACCTCATCTGCCCCAGTCCATTTTTCACCCACATTCCCTATTTCTTCCCTGCTAGTTATCACAGCACCTGACATAATACCTTCTTGCTCTCTTGAAGTTGATTTATCATTGTCTAAGTTTGCTGACACCTCTGATGTTTCTCTCAACCCAAAGTCTGAGGCTATCAACACCCACTCTATGCTCACAAGAGCTAAAACAGCAGCACAATCTAAAGCAGTAGTTTGCTCTCTTTCTGGAATAGGTTCTTACCCTCAATCTGCAGCCTTACTTACTGAAACTGATAACACTACACCAAGACCTGTGCTTTCTGCACATGGCAGTGTTGAATCTACATCTATGTCTTCTGCTTATATAAGTGTTGAACCTGAACCAAAACCTTTATCTCCTTTTGATGCCTTAGCCAATGATAAATGGAAAGCTACCATGAAGGATGAATTTAATGCATTGCTCAAAAATGAAACCTGGATACTTGTTCCTCTCACTCGTGATCTCAATGTAGTAGGAAACAAGTGGGTTTTTAGAGTGAAATATAATGCAGATGGTACTTTACAAAAGTATAAAGCTAGACTTGTAGCCAAGGGTTTTCAACAAACACCAGGACTTGACTATTTTGAGACATTTAGTCCAGTTATTAAGCCTTCCACTATTAGGATAATCTTGACCTTGGCAGTGACAAAAGGTTGGGATATTCAACAAGTTGACTTAAATAATGCCTTCCTTAATGGTACTCTTGTTGAAGAAGTGTATATGCAGCAACCTTTAGGGTTTGAGGATCATGATAAACCAGGATATGTGTGTAAGTTGAATAAAGCCCTTTATGGACTCAAACAAGCTCCTAGAGCTTGGTTTGATAAGCTCAAAATAGCCTTGCATGACAAAGGATTTCAGAATTCCATTGCATAGCTTGTTTATTCTCAAGCAACATGGATCACTTACTTATGTTCTAATCTATGTTGATGATATTCTCATCACAGGATCAGATTCTTCTTATGTTGCTCAACTGATGTTAGAGTTAAATAGTAAATTTGCACTTAAAACCCTTGGTTCTCTTCATTATTTTCTTGGTTTAGAGGCCACATGAAATTCTGGTGGCATTCATTTGAAACAATCAAAGTATGCTTCAGACTTGTTAAGGAAAACCAAGATGTGGGATGCTAATCCTTGTCTCACACCCATGGCTGTTCGTGTTAAATTATTCTCTACTGACAGTGAGCTGTTTAACAACCCCACACTTTACCGAAGTACCATAGGTACTCTTCAATATCTTACCCTCACCAGACCTGATCTCAGCTTCCCTGTCAACAAGTTGAGCTAGTTTTTGTCAGCCCCTACAGAGCTCCACTGGCAGGCATGTAAAAGAATCCTTCGGTATGTCAAAGGCACATTGGATTATGGCCTACACTTCAAACCAACAGTGGCTTTACAAGTAGAATGCTATCCTGATGCAGATTAGGGCAGTAACTTGGACGATAGGAGATCCACAAGTGGTTATTGTGTGTATATGGGTCCTAATCTGATTCAGTGGAGTTCTTGGAAGCAAAAAGTGGTTGTCCTATCCTCAACTGAGGCTGAATATCGAGCCTTGGCCCAAACTGGTACTGAGGTAGCTTAGTTGCAAAGTGTTTTTACTGAACTAGGGTTAACACTATCTACAACACCAGTTATTTGGTGTGACAATGTCAGTGCTGGTGCCCTAGCATCTAATCCTGTTTTTCATGCTAGAACTAAGCACATTGATATTGATACTCACTACATCTGAGAACAAGTGTTAGCAAAACAAGTTACAATTTAATATGTGCCTTCTAAACTTCAAATAGCTGACATATTGACCAAACCTCTATCAGCTGCTCAGTTCACTGAATTAAGATAGAAACTTACTGTTCTCAGTCACAAGGAAATATAATTTTTTTTTGTTACTGATCTATTGGTTGTTGCAGGCTAAAGCATGAGATATGAATGCAGTGGCATGATTGTTGGAACTGCTCTGTTTGTGGTTTTTTTGTTGTTGTACTGCTGTGTTTTTGGGTATTACGTGTGTGTAGTATTTGTGGTTTTGCTGATGAAGTGAATGCAGTAGCATGGCAGTTAAAGCTGTGTATGTTGGAAAGTGAAAGAGTATAGGCATTGAGTTTGCTGTAACTGCTTGTGTTGGTAATTGAAAGAGTTTAGCAGTGTGTGTAGTATTTGTGGTTTTTTGCTAATAAAGTGAATGCAGTAGCATGGCAGTTAAAGCTGTGTATGTTGGAAAGTGAAAGAGTGTAGATGACTACATACTTATGTTTTTATTTTTTAGGGCAGTTAAAGTTGTGTATGTTGGAAAGTGAAAGAGTGTAGATGACTGCATACTTATGTTTTTATTTTTGAGCAGTACTTGTGTTTTTTTTTTTTTTTTTTTTTTTTTTTTGGAAGAGAATGGTGTAAATGCAATAGCATGGCTAGTGTAAATGCAGTAGCAAATGCAGTAGCATGGCTGGTGTAAATACAGTAGCATGGCTGGTGTAATGTAGTAGCAAATGTAGTAGCAAATGTAGTAGCATGGCAATTAGAGCTGTGTGTGTTGAAAGTGAAAGGTAAATGTAGTAGCATGGCAGTTAAATGCTGTGTGTGTTGAAAGTGGAAGAAGTATGGCAAAGTTTGGCTAGCTGTGTGGTGAAAGTGAAAGAAGTATGGCAATGTTGGCTAAAAAAGTGCTGTAGTAATTTTTTTTTTTTTTCCAGAAAGTGCTATATTCTGCAGAAAGTGCTGTAGTAATTTTTTCAGAAAGTGCTGTTGAAATTATGTTAGTTCTTCATAGCTCAGAGTCCAGTTTTCAGGTGAAATGTCATCCAATTACTTAGTTCTTCCAAGCACAGCAGGTCCAGTTTCAGGGGGAATGTCAGCCAATTATTAGTTCTCCAAGCAAGCGGTCCAGTCAGGGGAATGTCAGCCAATTACTTAGCTCGAATTGAGGCAAGGTGTTGATTGTATGCTTAAAGAAGTAACAGGACCAAAGTGCAAGTTTATAAACATGAGGGTTGGTTTGTAAAAGAATGTTGTAATCATCAGAAACGATGACGTTTCAAGAGGTTGAGTGTTGTATAAAAGCTCAGCTTAACTTTACTAATTCAGTTAAGAAAAAGGAAACAGAATTCGTTTCTCTCTGAAACAGAATCCAGATTCAATCTTGCATTGTTCTTGATTGTGTTTTGCTAAGTTCTGCTTCATCCTTACTAATCTAACTGACTTAAGTACCATTTGGTGGGAGTGAGATCCCGATGTGGGATCTAATATGTAAGAAATCTATAGAAATCTTATGGTAGTTGAAATATAATATTATTGAATATTGTATAGAATATCATGTAACTGTTAGAGTTTGTAGGATTTTTTTTGGATTAATATAATTTTGAGCTCTCACTTACTAATTAAACTTTTAATTCTTTAACAAGACACGTGCTAACATCACATGTTTATTCATTATTCTCAGTACTTGTTTTTACAAATTAAGATTATTTAGATCCAACTTATTCACACTTCATCACATAAAAGAAAAAGCATTTACAACAACATGAAAGCGAGCTATTTAATGTATATAATATTTTCTACGATTTCTTAAGGTAAACCGAGCCACTCAACTTTCTTCTATTATTTTCCCAAACGTTCGGCCATTGAAGGTGTCAAATAATTTTTCCAATCTCTGACTTCACTTTCCTATAGAAGAATCCTCTTAATATTTCTTCACCTCGAAGGTCTTATGTATCAAAGCTACAAAACTTTGAATTTCTTTCTTGACTCCTGTTTCTCTTCATCTTCACTAAAAGGATATCCTAAAAAACTTGCCAATCTCTTAACAAAAATCGATGTCCTCTTTAAGTCTTCATATTTCAAGAATAATATTTTGTGCGGTTGCTCTTTGTGCCTTCCAATATCCAACACATTGTCCAAATGGGGCCAAAGCTTTGGATTCCTTCACAAACCATCTCAAAAGCGTCATCAAGTGAAAGAGGCTCCTTGCCTTCGATCGGAAATCCGTTGACCCAGAACTTCCATTGAGAGATGAACTGATCCAAGGGATTTCTACACATGTAAACAATACGACAATTTGAGTTCATGATAGAATTTGGAAGCGAAGCATATGGAGTATGCGTCGAAAAATTCTTGGTTGAGGAAAGTCGTCGAGAATCGGAGTTTGATCTTTCAGATAAATGTTTAGATCAAGAAAACTTATCAACTCATGAGGACTTTTAGTGAGAAGGGCTATTTTCTTGGTATGGTAACGATTGACAATGGTGAAGTTGGGCTTTCAGCCAAAGGGTGCCTGATTTCCGAAAAGTGATCAACATTATATCATTCTCTTGAGCGTGGAAGTGCCTTTGAAATCTGATCGTGCCAGGAAGGAACTTGGATTGATTCCAAAAGCCCTGGTGTTTGCAGAGCTCGGCACCATTCCAGTGTTTGGCTTTAGGAAGGTGGGTCAAAATGCTCAACTTCATTGCTTAGCTCTTGATCTTCCATGGTGATTGACAAGAAAAGTGCAATTGAGGTGGGAATTAGTATCATTTTGTTTTATTTTATTTTCCATGTGCACTACTAAGCATAAAGAAATGAAGCAACAAGTAATATAAAAATATTTAATTAGTAATGATATGAAAATAAAGCAATGCCACTGACATATACTTATCCTTGAGATAAGATTACATGTATAAAGTTGGCAATTATAAAAAGTTGACAACTATGGCTCCACTTTAAGCCGCCAATGACTATTATAATTTCTAAAAGTGACTGTTATTAGTTCAGTATTTAGTAATTAAATTCCTTTGATTTTGATATATGGTGTGCTATGCTTTATATAGAATGTTACTTTTTAGATATTATATATTATGTATTTTTTTTTCAATTTATTTATATTCAATTATTTTATATTTACGTGGATTAATCACACTTTTTCTATACTTTAAAGTAAAATATAGATAGGGATGCACAAAGCCTCAAAGATATTGTAAGAGTAGTAAACAATTAATTTAGTGTAGGAAATTTTTTGGTATGACTGGAAATTGTGACATTTAATGGTCCAAATATGCTCTGCATACCTCTTGATCTATTTCTTTCTCATGGAAAGGAATTTCAAACAAGGAAATTGGTACTTAGAGAGTGGAGGACTATGAAATACTAAGCAAGTTCGTTTACCATATATATTATATTTTTTCTTCTTCTTTTCTCATAGTGGGTAGGTACTTATAAAAACTTCAATAATTAGACCTTAAATTATTGCCGACATTATATTTGTTAGATCTAAATGAGTTAAAATTGACCATGTGAGATTTTCAAAGTTAAATTCATATTTATATATGAAATATATTCTTCGAAAATATGAAGTAGTTGATCCATGATAATGCAATATAAACAAATTAATCATACAAATTAATGTGGCAATTTTGTATATTTGATTTATCATTTACTCTAATTGTTTAATTTATCTCCTATTCAAAATCACCTAATCACATAAATTCGTTAGTTTGTATGGACGAGTTTGTATAAAAAATTTGTCCATGGAGTATATTCGTCTAACCATACAATAGAAATCTCTACAGGTGATTTAAGGAATCTATAGGAATCTTATATATGATGGTTGCAAAAATCTATTGATTAAAAAGTATGTCTGTTTACATTTTTTTAACAGAGTAATGCAATCATACAAATTATCCTTTAAAACAGGTATAACAACCTTGTAAACTTCTTATACAAACTCATTTCGTAGAAATTGATGTGTTATACTATAATTTGATACAAAATATTTTGCTCACAACCAAGTTTTATAAACAGACAAAAATGTATAAAATTTATGTAAAATGATGTTCTATCTTTTGTTTGTAAGCATAACATTACTCAATTGATAACTTGAAATAAGAATAAATTAAATAAAATAGATGATATGCGAATTGCAACATCATTTTTAAGAAATAATTTGTGTACTACAAATACTCTTTACAAAACTAGCAAACAACCTTTGCCAAAACCATTATTCTCTTTAATATTACGCAAGGAGTTAAAGTACGAATAAAATTTTACAATTCTAATTACTTATTGAGAGGGAAGGCAGTGTTCATATTCTCAAACTTGAAGAGTCCTAGGATCAAATGAAAAGAGAAACTGGAAAATTGTTGTACTTTCCCGAGAAACAAACAGATGAGTTTGAGAGAACAGAAAAAAATTCAGAACTGAACTTTTATTAATTTCATTTTCTCTAACGTCTTTTACAAAGAATTATTGGACTGCTTTTATACTAAAGTTGAGTCCACCTTGGAATCGGTGTAACTCCAGCAAAGAAACACCAATGATTCACAAAGAAACAAAAATTTACAGCATCTTAGCCATTGATTTGAAGATTACAAATGATGAAGATGAACTTTAGCCGAAACCCAGCAAATTTAATCTTAAAAACTGCATTACTGAGGTGCAATCCATGTGACTTGCTTCAGTAAAAGATCTCAGCCACTCAACATTCACAAAATGAAGATTTAGACCGTAGGATCTATGCTTTTTTAAGTAAGAACAGTAGGAAGAACAGTAGAGAAGATGCCAAGCCCTGTAGCTTGATCTAATATTAAATTTTTTACTTTCAGTGTGTAATGAAATGATGTCGTTGGAATTAGAGAAAACTAACGTCCATGTGACAGAATCCGTTTGTTCAGAACCATTGCACAGTGAAGAATTTGAATTTTAAGTTTGCCGTTATCAGAACCGTTGCACAGTAAATTTCCAGATGTCCGAAACATACCAGTAGCCGCCAGATTCCAGCACAGAAAACAGTCACGAAAAAAATCACTCTCCAGCAGCAGATCCAGTAGTAGTTCTGATTTTGATTCTTCACTAACAAAACTTATGAGCTGTACATTCTAAATTAAACTTTTTCTCTCTCTCAAATGGAGTATTTAATTAGAAGTACTAATAATGATATCCTAAGCAATATACAGACACAAAGGATTTTTTATAGAGAAAAGAGTAAATATACACTAATTAGAAACACCGAACGAAGAATGAGGAATCTGGTAGTGAGTGAGAGCATATAGTTTAACACAATTTATATAGCATCTGCACTATACTAGAATTCATTGTATGCTTTTTTTTTTTTTTTTTTTTTCGTGGTCTCTACTTGAACACAATGAGATTGACAAAGATAGCAATAGATAATAAGTGTAGGACCAAAAATCATCGTAGGCCTTAAGCAAGTAACTTTTACTATGTAGGCCTAAGGCTGTGACCCAATTGGTTGAGTCTAAGTCAAGTTCATGTCATGAGCCGACTCATAGTCTAACCCAACCTCTCTTCATATTGGGCATCCACCATTAGCCCATAAGATAGGCCATTGCTCCAAATTCCTTTGAGGGCCTAGAATCCCACAAATATTATTTCTTATTTGGGGTTTATCATAATTCATCAAAATATTGTATTACGCGAATTAGGACTTCAATCCTATAAAGGTAGTAAATCAGGGTCTTTTTACTTACACAACTCTGCTATATAGATTCAAAGTTTACTAGAATTTAAAGATCTTATGAATACTGTATAAAGAGAGGTTCTGCCTCTATTAGGCATTCAACTCAATACCATTTATTAGCTTTAAGCTCTGACTCCTAAGAGTTATACACTTTTGCCATAGTTTTAGTCTCAGCAAAATCTTGTAATCCTTTTTCTTAACCCTTACTAAATAGTCTCTTTTTACTTGCTAACTTGAGCATTAAAGTGCCTACAACAACACCACACCTATGTTTCCTATGAGCTTCACGAGTTGTATTTTGTGTGTGCAGTCCAATAGATTGTCAGTGGCCTCAATCTACAAGAGTAGTCTGTTCCTGACCTAGATTTTAACATTACAGTAGAGAATAAGAATAAATAACAAAAGACCAGAAGGAAATAATAAAAGAGAATCCTCCTTGAGTTAATGACAAAATATAGTGATGTAACTTAATAGTAAAAGTTAATGAAAATAAATAAGAAAATTGCGTCATGCGTCCATTCCAAACACATTGTTAGGACTAGTGATCTCGTGATCATTATAAATATTAGAGAAGTAGTTGTTGCTATATATATACTCTCTCGATATAGAACATATTGTTGGAGAATCTGGGTGCCAGATTTTTTTAATAAGAAACAAATGTATTATAAGCATTAATTGTGCATCTCCCAACCTCCACGAGAACTTTGGAATAATTGTCGATCTATCATGCAACATATTAGCAAATTAACCTTGTATTGCAGTTTTCAATTTCAAGGGGGGATGAACCTCCTTTGCAAATTAAGTTTTTAGTTCTCAGCTCTGACAATCTTTCAATTTATCGTATTACTAATTTTTTCGTTTTTTTTTTTTTCTTTTGTTATGTCATATATCATTTTTCGATTTTGATTTTGCACAATGTCAATATATTATTTGAAAAACCTTGAAATTACATGGCTTAACCATGAAGCTTAGAGAAGAGAAGAATAAATATCATACAAATCATCAAAAGATATTATATATCACACACGAAAATTCTCAAATACCAACTTAAATCCAGATTTAAACTCTTGGATCAATTGTTAATTTTTGCATACGAGAGTTGATAAGAGTTTTGGAATTTTTATTTTCTAATGCTAAAAGACAAAAGCCTGCAAACTCTCGCATTGATCATTAACTCTTGCAGTGAGAGTTCAAGTCTGCATTTTTTTTAAATTAGGATATTGCAAGAAAAATGGATATTATATATATATATATATAAGACATATATTATTATTTTTGTATTTATATATATATATATATATATATATATATATATATATATATATATATTGACCCCATGATGCAATTACAATCAGAAACAAGACATCTTAAAAATGAACTTATTGGCACAAATATAATATTAGATATTGGATACTGAAATCAGGGTTCTATTACATTGTTCATTTTGTATTTCTGCACCTTCATTTTTAAGCTCAAATTGGTAGATTGATGCATATATATGCTTTTTAATTACTATTCTTTCTTAAAATATACACCGTAAGACCTAGTTGAAAGCTGCAATTATTAACACCGCTCAGCAATTCCCTTTAAACATGACAACATTCTTTTTCCAGACTCTTTTAGCTGAGACGGGTTTACAAGGAGAGGGAGTCAATTAGTTCTTTTATGCTCTTTTTTCACCAAACTTGAGTTAAGACTTTACCCAAAGTTTTTTATACAAATCAAACTAAAGTTAAATTCATTAATATAAATCTGGTGCATATTAACATTAGCTACAAAAATTAAGGGGCTCTCCTCATACACAAATGAAATACAAGATGTAGCCTCCAAGTTTCATGAAATATGACACAACCACTAATCTTTCTTGTGAGTTCACCACTTAAATGACCAGCTATAGTCTGAAAGATATGACCTTTTGGAACATGCTCAACCAACTCTTTCTTAGCCTCATGCTCAAATTATTCTTGCTTGTCACTATCCTATTCTACGATTGAAACCATATTAAATTGAAAGCCTTTTGAAACTTTAGAAATGTTTATATTCTGTGTTTAAAGATCAACTTCCCCTTTGTTATATTTACATGTCAACAGTTGGATGGGCACTCAATCGTGGGCAATTACTTCCTATTTGATAGATATCAAATGAAAAAAAAAGTGAAGTGTAGAAGAAAAGACAAATCATATCCGTAAGGGCTGGCCAATGTATGAAGCAATGACCTCCCTAATAGTAAATGGTTGCCGTTTTGAAGATGCTCTTATATTAACTTCACTGCTTCAAGAATGGGAATGCTTTAGCCCACCAAATTTATCAAAGATTTTATACTCCATTCAATATATTCTGATATCAGCATATAAGACATTTTTCATGAATAATTTATGACAACTACTTAACAGAAAAACAGTTCAACTACTATATGCAAAAGCTTTAAAAAAAGTTTACCACTATACTATTATTCATGCAGAAATAAATAAAACAGAACTAAGTTATACTCAAATTTTATTGAATTGACACTTGACAAACATTAATTGATAAATATGTAATAGCCAAATGGCCAAATAACTTATTCTTTAAATCAAGTCTTTGAAGATAGGAGCCCCAAGTACATATTGCTAAGACATGATCACAAAGATAACTTTCTAAAAGTGGAAGATTTTTAATTCATTTTAGCTTCAATTGAAATATATTTATTACCAGCACCAAACAATAAGCCACAAATCATTTAAAACAAATCATCATCAGTTATCAATCAAGTGCGGTGCATAGTGAGGACACTCCTTGGTATCTTCGTAATTGCAAAAACTCCTACTTTGCATGTGAAAAGCAATAACCGTAGTTGTCAAAATCAACTAGCTTCAGCACTCATTCTGAAGATCTAAATTTTAACATCAATAGGATTTGAAAAGCAAACCTGTAAGTTTTCAAGCAGGGGTCATCTGAGCCCTGCTTGAAAACTTAAGTAGTGGGTCCAAAAATTACAACTTTACCATTAGTCTGATCAGGAAGTCAATTGAAACAACATTTTTGTTGGAAGGAAACAATGTAAGAACGCAGTAAGGAATATACAAATTGCAGGCATATAGAAACAACAAAAGTTTTTCCTTTTCTAGGCAAAAGGAACACATAGACTCCAGATATCCACATATTTTGTCTACAAACTGAGATGAAAAGGATACCTAACCAGGTGTTCGCCTTCTTTAAATAGTCCAGGCTTAATGCCAGGAAAAGGGGAAGAATGGTTGTATTACCTCAACACAGAAAAAAGATATAAGATTAAAAAATCAAGGCATTAATATCCAAAAACAAGAGAAACAAAATACATTAAGTGAGAATGATGAAAAGAGACACAAGATAATCTCAGTTAGCCAGCAAGAAGCACACCTATTAACACAACAAAGCTTGATACGTGGTTCCTACTCTGTATGAGTGCCACTCACAAAAACACAACAATTGGATTCATCTTACATCACTGCCAAGGTAGTTTTCTAGGAGAACCCTTAGTGCAACAGCCAAAAAGACCTGTTTGCACCACAGTCCACATCATCACCAATGGAAGACAAATCCGAATAGCAAAGTTAAGTAAATTATATATGTATAAGAATCCCAATTTTTTATGAAGAAATCAACATTAACCAACCATTCTATAAGGATGAAAGAAATTCCTAGAAATAAAACATGTATCAACACATAAATTTCAACCAATATAACCCGACCAGAGCAGACTACCAATTAATTAAAAGCAATAAAAAGGGGATACAAATCATTTCTATAATTAACTTACAGTGAAAATTTCCGGTGAACCAACTTGAAGCATCCTATTTCATATTTCCTTGTAGGTATGCCCTCCCATAAGTAGAAAGGGATATGGAAAAAAATTCAATACAAAGTGAGGAAATTAACACAATAGCAAAGAGAGCTTCTGGAAGTAGAAACTTACATTCTAAACTATTGTTTTGCTATCATCCCAACACTCATATCAATCCTAGGTTTAAAAGGATGATAATTCAAAAAATAAGACTTCCAAGAGTTCAATAATAAAGGAGTGAGCCACTGAAGCAAAATAATTTAGCAAATTAAAATTCCGGTGATAAATAATCTGACCTCTAAATCAAGTAAACTTCTTTATAGTCTATAGCCACTTCAATATCAACAGCCTAACTGGCGAGTCTATCTTGTTTCTATAATTGACCCATCTCCTGCCCTGTGTTTGAAAAATTAAAAGCAATGCTTTCCTAAGAGGGGAAAATGCACCAGAAGATGCATGCTTCCAATAGTCCATACTTTTACCACAGTTTGAAATGATAGAAGAAGCCCCACTTATTACAAACATTAAATAAACAATTTAGTGTAGAAGAAAAGACAAATCACATTTCAAGTCTAGTGAGATAAGAGATCCTGTACTTGATTACCTATTGATGTAAAAAGAAATGGATTACAAGCAGTCATAAAATTACTAAATAGCCCTGAAAAGAAATGAGGTATCTTGAAATAATATAATGTCCAAAATTAAGTAATGA
This sequence comes from Pistacia vera, assembly GCF_008641045.1. NCBI lineage: Eukaryota > Viridiplantae > Streptophyta > Magnoliopsida > Sapindales > Anacardiaceae > Pistacia > Pistacia vera. The sequence continues at coordinate 938,139 of NW_022196195.1, read as the reverse complement.
CATCCAGTGATAATCTAACTATCTGTGAAAATTCAGAGTTAAGATAAAATATTAAAAGGAAGACTGTAGTTTGATTCTTCAAACGTGAAGCAACTAGGCTACCTAATTCGTCATCAAGACAAATTAAAACATATTGAATTCAAGTCAGACTTGACCAGGTTTGCAATAACTAACCAGAATTCTGAGAATGGCGTCTTTGATAACCAACATTTCAGTTCAGGATTAGATATATGACTCCAAGGGACTTCACACCTAGGTTATATGATTGCACAAAAGCAAAAGCCAGACAAGCATTGTTTATACTACCCTCCTCACCGTCCTCTATGCATAGAAACAAAAAGGTTGATATTTAGTGATAATGTGATGAAGAGAGGAAGAAACAAACTATTTCTAAATGCTATGTTAGGAATAGTGTGAATATAGGTAAGGGTAATTATGTAATTGTGATACGGTAAATATATAAGGGTTGTATATTGTATTTTTTTAATTGAATAAAATATATGAATTCCTTCTCTACGAACATGGTATTAGAGCAAAAACCCTAGGAACCACATGTGGCTTTTTCCGACGTCTTTTGTGGCTTTTCTGACAACTTCCAGCATCGCGTGAACAGTGTCTGTGCCTTTTCCGGCAGCTAGTCTGTACTCCTTTGATCTGCTTTATGTGTTTTTTGATTTGGTCTGTCCTTGTTTTTCCGGTGATCTGATTTCTGGTCAGATTCTTTCTTTATTCTATTTGGCAATTGTTAGACTTGTTAGCATCAGTTGTTAGACTTGGAAGTGTGGGTTTGGTGATTTGAGTTTTAAAAGTCATTTGGCAATGCTGTTTGTTTGTTTGAATTAAGTGATTGAATTTGATTGTTGGGTTTATTGAGCTATGGTGATTTATTTGGTTGTTGGGTTTATTGAGTTTTGATTTATTGCGAATATGGGAGATTCCACCAAACATACAGTGACTGAAATTTCAGTCACTCCTTCAACCAAAATTACGGATTGTAAACTATTGGGAAAGCAGAATTTTGTTCAATGGCAACAAACTATTAGACGATATGTTTCCAGCATTGACATGGGGGATCATTTAACTAAGAATCCACCTTCAGAAACAGAGACTAATAAGAAAGCTAGGAAGAATTGGTTGATGGAGGATGATAAATTGTTCAATCAGATTATGAACACTCTGGATCCAACGGTAGATGATATTACTAATCACTGTGATACAGTTAAAGAGTTGTGGGAGTATCTTGAGTTTTTATATGCTAGGAAACAAGACTTGTCCCATGTTCATGATTTATTGTTGAGGATTTATCGAGCTAATATGCAAGAAAAGACATTACTTGAGTACTATATAGAAGTGAAACAAGTTGTTTAAGAAAAGCGAGCTATATTTCCTATGACAGCAGATGTTGTGACGATGAAAGAACAAGAGGACCAAGTGATTGTGCAGTGTTTTCTAGTTGGGTTGAGGCCAAAATATGATGTAGTTCGAACACAGCTCCTAACCGGTGACAAACTTCCTTCTCTTATTGATGTTTATGCTTGTCTTCTTAGGGTTAGTAAAGGGGAAAATAGAGGCACTGCACAAGATTCTGCTATAGATCATGTTGCTTGAGCTAGCATGAAGAGTAACAATAGTAAAGGAAACAAAGGGGTGAGTCAGGATATGAGGAGTAGTTGTGGTTGTGGTCGTGGTACTCGCATTCGTTTCCATTGTGGTGTTGAGGGACATGTCAAAAGGTATTGTTAGAAACTTCATGGGAAGCCTCAGAATGGGCAAGGGTCTTAGAAATATGCCCATGTTGCCACTCAAGATGGCCTCTTACCTACTCCTTCCATGGTTACTATTCCTATCAATGAGTATGCTCGCCTCACATAGGTTGCTAGTCCTTCGTCATCCATTCCATCGACCGCTACATTGACACAGTTAGGTAATCCTATAGCTTGTGTGTCTACTTCTAGTCCCAATTGGGTAATTGATTCTATTGCTACTCACCATATGACAGGTGATACAGGTATCCTTTCATCATTCACTTCATCTTCTGATTTGTCTTATGTCACTTTAGCTAATGGGTCTACTGTGTTTGTTATAGGGTGTGGTACTGCTAATCCCACCAAATCTATATCTCTCTCCTCTATTTTGTGTCTTCCTCACTTTCCTTTTAATTTATTTTTCTGTCAGTCAAATCACTAACACATTTAATTGTGGTGTTTATTTTTTCCCTACTCATTGTGTCTTTCAGGATCTTGGCACGAAGTGGATTATTGGTAGGGCCATGTTTCGAGTGGCTTGTACGTGCTTGATGATATTTCTACTCCAGGGAAACAACCTATTGCTTGTGCTAGTGATTCATCCCTGTCTATCTTCCATGGCTAGTTCGGACATCCTCCTTTCCCAATCTTGATGAAATTATGTCCTAGTTTAGAGTCAGTGTCTCATTTTGAATGTGAGTCATGTTAGTTTGCTAAATATCATCAAATGTCGTATAGTTCTAGAATAAATAAACGAGTTGCAACTTCTTTTGATATTATACATTCAGATATTTGGGTCCATGTCTTGTTTTGTCTAAATCGGGGTATAGATACTTTATTACTCTTGTTGATGATTTTCCCATGTAACTTGGCTATATTTTATGAAAAATTGTTCTGAATTATTCTCTATTTTTTGTGCTTTTTATGTTGAGATACAAAATCAATTTGCCTCTTCTATTAAAAGTTTGCAGAGTGATAATGCCAAAGAATATTTTTCTGCATCTCTTTCTTCTTTTTTGTCCACCAGGGGTATTATTCATCAGTCATCTTGTGTATATACACCTACAAAAAATGGGATTGTTGAAACAAAAAATCCTCATTTGTTGGAGGTCGGTCGTACACTTCTTTTTCATATGAAAGTTTCCAAGGAATTCTAGACAGATACGGTTTTCCACTGCTTGTTATTTGATTAATCGAATGCCCTCCTCTGTTTTGGCTGGTCAGATTCCTTAATCTATTCTTTTTCCTTCTCAGTCTTTATTTCCTCTTCCTCCCAAAGTCTTTGGGTGTACTTGTTTTGTTCAGGATGTTTGACCCCACTTTTCCAAATTAGATCGTAAGTCTCTTAAGTGTATATTCTTGGTTTATACTCGTTACCAAAAGGGTTATCATTGCTTTTCTCTTATATTGGGTAAGTATATTGTCTTAGCTGATGTTTCGTTTTTTGAAAATACTCCTTATGTAGAATCTTCAAATTCCTCAACTCCTATTGTCCCTGATGATCTTTTATTTATACCATTACTTAGCATCATTCCTCACCATTCCTCGTCCTCCTGTTACTCAAATTTATGTTCGTTGGGATAATCAACAATAACATATGTCACCCGTATCAACCTCTGACTCATTGCCCCTTGTGTCATTCTCGTCCCAGGATCTAAATCCTTATGACGTTGATCTTCCCATTACTCTTTGTAAAGGTAAACGTTCTTGTACTTATCTTATTTCATCTTTTGTTTCTTATACATCCTTGTCTCCGTCCTCCAAGTCTTGCTGCATCTTTAGATTCAATGCCCATTGTTCAGTGTCTGAAGCGGTTGCTCATGATGGATGGTGGAAGGGCTATGGAAGAAGAAATTTTGGCGCTTGAGCATAATAATACATGGGACCTAGTTGACTTACCAACTAAAAAAAAGGCCATTGGGTGTAAGTGGGTGTTTGTAGTGAAGGTTAATCTAGATGGATTTGTGGCACGGTTGAAAGCTAGGTTGGTTGCTAAGGGTTATGCTTAGACATATGGTATTGATTACTCTTAAGACATTTTCTCCTGTTGCTAAAATGACATCTGTACGATTATTGATTTCTCTTGCTGCTTCTCATGGTTGGCCTCTTCACCAACTTGATGTTAAGAATGCATTTCTGCATGGTGATCTTTTTGAAGAGGTTTACATAGAGCAACCTCCTGGGTTTGTTACTCAGGGGGAGTCCAGAAAGGTATGTAAACTTAGAAAATCTTTATATAGCTTGAAACAATCTCCACGTGCTTGGTTTGGGAGGTTTAGTAGTGTGGTGTCTGAGTTTGGTTTACATAGAAGTGCTTATGATCATTCTGTCTTTTATTAGCAATCTAGTTCTGACATTCTCATTCTTGTTGTTTATGTTGATGATATTGTGATCATGGGTATTGATAGTGGTGGAATTTATAGTTTGAAAGAATTTTTGGCTTCTAAATTTAACATGAAAGATTTGGGCTCTTTAAAGTATTTTCTAGGAGTTGAAGTTTCTAGAAGTAGAAGAGGACTTGTTTTGCCTCAACAGAAGTATGTGTTAGATTTGTTGACTGAAACAGGTTTAACTGGAGCTAAACCTTGAGATACTCTTACGGTTCCTAATGTGAAATTGACTACTAAGGATGGAAAGGTGTTTGGTGATGAAAAGCAATATAGATAGATTGTTGGAAAGTTGGATTATCTTACAGTAACTCGTCCCGATATTGCGTTCTCTATAAGTGTGGTGAGTCAATTTATTTTATCCCCCATGACACCTCATTGGGATGCTGTTTCATCCATATCCAAGTAATTCAACAACAAAACATACCCTAAAACCAAGTAGAAATTTGGCCAAACATAAAACATGAACAAACTCACACTTAATTGCAAATTTGGACCAAGACAAGTAGAAACACTTCAAGCCTAAAGGATTGCTCCACCAACTTGAATTGATTCACCACCAAATCCCCTTGCCAAGACTTGGATAAAGAATGCACAATCAAAGAACACAAAAGTTCTCTTAAATGGATAAACCAATTTCATATATTTCCAAAAACTAAATGTTACAATGAAATAGTTGCTCTTATATAGGCAAATACAAGGATAAACAAGTAAATTACAAATACAAGAAATGAAATAAAATAAGCTAAATACTACAAGCCATTCATTCAAAAAGCAAGGCCATGCCTATTTAATGCAAGAGAGACACAATTCCCTCATTCTAGGATCTATGTCTTTAACCACCCCATTAGTTGTCTAAGCTTACTTCCATTAGATCAAAACTAATCAATGATCCTAATTAAGTCTACTAATAAGGGTGTAAGAATTTGGGCCTTGAGAATCATGTAAATGGATCCAATAAGGGATCATGTGGATCTTCCCCTTTGGAATGCAACTTGGGCCAAATTGAGTTTTTTCAATACTTGGACTTCTTTCTTGGTGGACTTGAGCTTCCCTTGTTGTGCTTGGACTTAGAGTGGCTTAGGTCAAAATATTTGGACTCTCTCCCTCCTTGGAACTTGCTTGGGCCGAATAGTCTCCATTGCTTTCCACATTCCATAAACCAAGTGTTTTAGGACTTCGAGTGGATTTCTTCAATTCAACTGAATTAGCAAGTGTTTTAGGACTTCAATTCCTTGTCCACTCATGTTTACAAGTGTTTTAGGACTTCAATTCCTTGTCCACTCATGTTTACAAGTGTTTTAGGACCTGTAAATGTATCATCTTCCTCCCCAGGTTGAGAAGGATTTGCCCTCAAATCCATATCATCCTCCAAATATGGGTTTAGATCCCTCACATTGAAGGTGGCCGGGACTCCCCCATACTCACTAGGCAACTCCACCTTATAAGCATTATCATTTACCCTCTCAATAACCTTAAAAGACCCATCTGCCCTAGAAGCTAATCTACTATTTCTCTTACTTGGAAACCTCTCATCTCTCAAGTGAATCCACACTAAATCCCCTGGTTGGAAAAGCTTAGGCTTTCTATGCTTATTTGTCTTATTCTTGATCTTTTCATTTGATTTTTCAATTTGAGCTCTCACAGTTTCATGGAGTTTCTTCATTTGCTTCAATTTCTCATTAGCATCCACATTTGACTTAAAATCAAGGGGTAGGGAAGTGAGATCAAAAGGGATAAGTGGATTTACTCCATATAACACCTCAAATGGAGTGTGTCCCGTAGTAGAATTAAGACACCTATTGTAGGTAAATTCAGCATGTGCCAATTGCAAATCCCAATCCCTTAAATGCTTACTCACCAAACTCCTTAGGACATTGCCCAACACCTTATTCACCTCTTCAGTTTGGCCATCGGTTTGAGGGTGATGTAAGGTACTAAACATCAATTTTGTCCCTAATTTACCCCATAAACTTCTTCAAAAAAGACTCAAAAATTTTGTATCCCTATCCAAGACAATGGTTCTCAGAATGCCATGGAGTCTCACCACTTCTCTAAAGAATAATTCAGCAACTTCGAAGACATCATGTGTGGTATGCATGGTATGAAATGGGCCATTTTTTGAGAACCTATCAACCACTACCATGATAGAATCCTTTCCCCTTTGGGTCCTAGGCAATGCAATCACAAAATTCATGCTAAGGTCTTCCCAACGGTGCTCGGTTATGGGTAAGGGTAAGTATGGGCCAACCTTGAATTGACTCTTAGCTCTTTGACATGATCCACACCTCCTAATGAGAGCTTAAACATCCCCTAACATCTTAGGCCAATAGAAGTATTCTTTGATGGTTTCTAAAGTCTTAGTAACCCCAAAGTGACCTGCTAACCCACCACTATGTGCTTTCCTCATGATTAATTCTCCAAAACTTCCCTTAGGGACACATCATTTTCTACCCTTGAACAAATACCCATCATGCATAATATAATCTCCAAAACCAGGTTTCTCACATTCAGTTATTTATGTTTTCATCTCCAAATCTACCTCATAACACAACTTCATTAATTCAAAGTCTAATACTCTAGAATCAAGTAAAGAAAGTAAGGCATACCTTCTAGAGAATGCATCGGCTACAACATTGTGTGCTTCTTGCTTGTAATTCAGCAAAAATAAGAAATATTGGATGAATTCAACCCATTCAACATGTCTTGTATTGAGTTTGTGCTGTCCATTGATGAACCTCAAAGCTTGGTGGTCTGAATGGTGGACAAATTGTCTTGGCTGAAGGTAGTGACTCCAATGGTCAAATGCCCTCACTATAACATAAAACGCCTTATCATATGTGCTATATTTTATCCTTGAATCACTAAGGCTCCGTTTGGTTCAAAATTTGGGGGTTTTGGGAAAAGTTTTTTGAAAAAAGTTAAAAAAAAGTTGAATTGGGTGGGTATTACGATGTAGGATTTATAAATTATAAAATACCCTATATGTTTATTTTTTTACAAAATACCCCCTATAATAAAACATTAAAAGTTAACAAAAATACCCCTAACCCACCCTCAAACACCTCCAGTCAGCCACCACCACCGGAGGTGGCCGGAGTCACTTTATGGGTGCATGACCGGCTGGATCTTGCCGGTCATGCGCCGATATGGCCTTTTCTGGCCAGATCCACGGTGGATCTGGCCGGCAAAGGCCAGATCTATGGCCAGATCTGGCCGTTAACAGCCAGATCTAGCCGTATTTGCTCTCAACGACGGCCAACAAACGGTCGTTGTTGATGGTCAACGACGACCGTTTGTTGGCCGTCGTGACCGAGTGTTACGGCCAAAGATCTGGCCTTTTCCGGCCAGATCCACGGTGGATCTGGCCGGAAAAGGCTAGATCGTGCACTACCGGCTAGATTCAGCCGGTAGTGCGCCATTCTACTAGATTCCGGCCATTTTCCGGTAGTGGTGGCCAGAATCTGGTAAATGTGGATTGTTGGGGTGTTTTTGTAATTTTAAAAAAATATTTAGGGGTATTTAATTAAATTAACAAATTTAGAGGGTTTAAAAAAAATTAAATAATATTGAAAATAGTATTTTTAAAAATGAGAGATTTTGGGTATTTTACTGTTTAACTTTTTTGGGAATACCAAGAGTAGTATTCCCAATCTTGAACCAAACGAAGCCTAAGATTCTCACCAAAGTATGCTATTAGCCTTTTGGATTGATTCAAAACTGCCCCAATGCCAACACCACTTGCATCACACTCTACTTCAAACACTTGGTTGAAATCTAGCAAGGCAAGGATGAGAGCTTCACACAACTTCTTCTTAATCAAGTCAAAGGCTTCATTTGTTGCCTTAGTCCACTCAAAAGATCCCTCCTTCAAACATTCAGTTATGAGAGCCATGATGGAACTAAAATTAGGTACAAATCCTTGGTAGAAAGAGGCTAAACCATGAAAACTCCTAACTTCCATAATTGAACTAGGTTTAGACCAACTATGAATGGATTCTACCTTGGATTGATCTACCTTAATGCCTTCTCCCAAAACCACATAACCTAAGAACACCAATTGTTTCATAAATAATTCACATTTTTCAAGCTTAGCATGCAACTTTTTTTGCCTCAACAATTCAAGCACTAAGCTAAGGTATTTTACATGGCTATTCTCACATGTACTATATATTAATATGTCATCAAAATATACAACCACAAATTTTCCAATAAAAGGCTTGAGCACCTCATTCATTAACCTCATGAAGGTGCTTGGTGCATTGGAAAGGCCAAAGGGCATCACCATCCATTCATACAATCCTCCCTTGATAGTCGGTTGACGGCCTGACTATCAATACACATTCGGTAAGTACCATCCTTCTTGGGCACAAGCAAGGCTGGAATCGAACAAGGTTTCATGCTCTCTCTCACAAATCTCATGGAAATCAACTCTTCAACTTGTATTTGAAGCTCTTTTGACTTTTTGGGATTACACCGATATGCTAGCCTATTGGATCCAAATCAATGTGGTGCTCTATCCCCCTAAGTGGTGGCAAACCCCTTGGTAACTCTTGAGGAAAAACATCCGCAAATTCATCCAAGAGATGATGAACTTTCTAGTGAAATTCAGGTTGTTTCCTCTCTTGGTTTGTTTCAGCTATAAGGAGGGCAATGAGAGGCTTGTGTTTTTGGAAGGCTTTTTCTAATTGGGTGCTATTTAGGAAAAAGGTCTTTCGGGTTGGTTCTTTGGATGGTGTTTGGGAAGTTGTTTGTGTAGGGGCTTGGACAATGGCTTGGGTGGGGGCTAGTGGTGCAAGGGTAATGGTTTTCTTATTGAGCTTGAAAGAGTAGGTGTTCTTGCAGCCATCATGGATCACCTCTCGGTCATATTGCCATGGTCTCCTAAGTAAAAGATTACAAGCATCCATGGGGATGATGTCACAAAACACTTCATCCGAATAGCTCTTGCCAATGGATAATGATACTACTACTTGCTTGACTACTTGGATGGTGTCTCCATTGCTCGACCATTGTAGCTTGTATGGATGAGAATGATTTACAATCGGCAACCCCAATTTTCCCACAAGTGTGGTGGAGGCAACATTGGTACAACTCCCACTATCTATGATCAATGAGCAAACTTTCCCTTTGATGGTGCATCTTGTATGAAAGAAGTTCTCCCTTTGGTTCTCTTGAGGGTTTAGTTGAGTATGCAGCAACCTCTTGAGCATAAGCATTTCTCCACTATCGGCTTCCTCAATAACCTTATACTCACTCTCATCTACTTCCTCTTCTTCACTAAAATCCATTTGACATGCATCATCAATCTCATTAATCTCTCTAAGGGTCAAAACCCTTCGGTTTTGGCAATTGGCTTGGAAGTGTCCATAACCTAGACACTTGAAACACTTTTTGTTCTTCAAGTCTAGCCGTAGAGTATCATTCTTCACAAAACTTATTTTCTCCTTTTGTGCTTCATTGGCTTTATTCTTATCATAAGCCGTAGGTGCCACATATGGTTTGGTGTAGGAAGGTGAACCCCTTTCGTAGTTATTCTCCTTAAAGAGCTTCTTAGGGGCCAAGGACTTCATACTCTTCAATTGCTTCTCAATCTTTGTGGACAACTTGCAAACATTCTCAAAATAATGGTAAGTTAGCAACTCAATCTTGTATGCAATATCCTTCCTCAAACTGCCAATGAACCTTGCAATTGTATGTTCTTTCTCTTTGGGAATATCACTTCTCAACATCAACCCTTCAAACTCCCGAATATACTCTTCAACTTTTCTATCTCTTTGCTTCAAATTATGGAGCTTGAGATAAAGGTCTTGCTTGTGATTGTTAGGCAAGAACCTTTTCTTCAACACTCTCTTCAACTTCTCTCATGACCTAATCCTAGTATTCCCTTCTCTTTCTCTCTTCTTCTTTGTATTCTCCCACCACAAGGAGGCATACTCCTTGAACTTCAATATGGCTACTTTATACTTCTTCTCATCATTGTAGTTCTTAAACTCAAATACCCGTTCAATCTCAAGCAACCAATCAATGAAGTCATTTGGGTCAAGACTTCCATTGAATTCGAGTAAGTCTATCTTAATACCCCTATCATCATCAAAGTTTCTTCTCCTCCTTCTTGGTGCCTAGGTTTCACTAGAGGAAGCACTACTATCTTCTATCTCTTCCACTCATGGTGGTGTTTCCATAGTGGTCCTTTGGTGGTAGTGTGGTCATCCTTCTCAGTGGGGTTGGTATGGGGTTTCTACATGGACTGGTTTGGGTTGGGATAAATTGGCTGTCCTTAGACATGTTAACCATTATGGCCATCATTGTATTCATTTGTTGCTTAACCTCATCAATTTCACCTTGTAACTCTAGGTTAGCAAACTCCCATTGAGGTGGAGGTGAAGGTGAGGACGTTGGGGTTTTGTTTGCCATGAACTTTGGGTGAGTTTTGGGTGAATTTTGGTTATGTGAATAGTAACCTCAGATGAATAGTAACTTTTTTTTAATATGGGAAAAGTGAAATTTGGGAGGGAAAGGTCAAGTGTATAAGTTTTGGTGATTTTGGTTGAAGTGAATAGTAATCTATGAATATTATTTATGATTAGTAAGGACTAGACTAATTAAGTGTGTTTAGGGTTTGGTTAAGGTTTATAGTTGGTTTGGTTAGGAAGGAAGGGGTTTACTTAAATTTGGAGGGAATTAGTTAGGATTGGGTGAGATGGCAATGGAATTAGTTAGAAGGGAACAAGATGTCAGGGGGTTGGTTAAGGTAATAGTGTTTGAGGAAAGAGAGAAAAAAAAAAAAAAAAAGGTTCAATGACATGCAAATGAGAGGGAAAACAACTCAAGCCAAAAACACTTCCAAATCTGGCAACTCCAACCCAATTTCTGGCCAAACTACACAAATTCAACCCTAAAACAATTCTATTCCACTGCACAACCTATGCTTTGATACCAAATGATTCATATCCAACCAATTCAACAACAAAACAAACCCTAAAACCAAGTAGAAATTCTGCCAAACATAAAACATGAACAAACTCACACTTAATTGCAAATTTGGACCAAGACAGGTAGAAACACTTCAAGCCTAAAAGATGGCTCCACCAACTTGAATTGATTCACTACCAAATCCCCTTGCCAAGACTTGGATAAAGAATGCACAATCAAAGAACACAAAAGTTCTCTTAAATGGATAAACCAATTTCATATATTTCCAAAAACTAAATGTTACAATGAAATAGTTGCCCTTATATAGGCAAATATAAGGATAAACAAGTAAATTACAAATACAAGAAAATAAAATAAAATAAGCTAAATATTACAAGTCATTCATTCAAAAAGCAAGGTCATGCCTATTTAATGCAAGAGAGACACAATTCTCTAATTCTAGAATCTATGTCTTTAACCACCCCATTAGTTGTCTAAGCTTACTTCCATTAGATTAAAACTGATCAATGATCCTAATTAAGTCTACTAATAAGGATGTAAGAATTTGGGCCTTGAGAATCATGTAAATAGATCCAATAAGGAATCATGTGGATCTTCCCCTTTGGAATGCAACTTGGGCCAAATTGAGCTTTTTCAATACTTGGACTTCTTTCTTGATGGACTTGAGCTTCCCTTGTTGTGCTTGGATTTAGAGTGGCTTGGGTCGAAATATTTGGACTCTCTTCCTCCTTGGAACTTGCTTGGGCCGAATAGCCTCGATTGCTTTCCACATTCCAAAAATCAAGTGTTTTAGGACTTGGAGTGAATTTCTTCAATTCAACCGAATTAGCAACTATTTTAGGACTTGCAATTCCTTGTCTACTCATGTTTACAAGTATTTTAGAACTTGTAAACGTATCACTGTTCTTCATATCTTGAAATATCTTAAGGGAGCTCCTGGACGTAGAATCCTTTATAGTAATCATGGTCACAGTAAAGTAAAAGAATTTTTAGATGCAGATTGGGTAGGGTCATCTGTATACAGACGTTCTGTGGCTGGATTTTGTGTCTTTGTTGGAGGAAATCTTGTTTCGTGGAAAAGTAAGAAACAATTTGTAATAGCTAGATCAAGTGCTATGGCACAAGTGACGTGTGAACTTATATGGATAAGACATCTTCTTGGAGAAATTATAGTTGGTGATCCAAGGACTATGGATTTGTGGTGTGACAACCAAACAATAATACATATAGCAAATAATCAATTTTTTCATGAGTGGACAAAGCATATAGAGGTAGATTGTCATTTTGTATAGGAAAAGCTTGAACAAAATTTGATTGCTACTAATTGTGAATCAAAATGTCAGATGGCAAAGAATCAAGGGTCTGCTTGATATTCTACCAAAGTGACGTCATTTTAAGTGTCACTTAAATGTGTAAGAAGTTGCTCCAGCTAACTCTCTTTTACTTTACCAAAATTGTAGCAGCTTTTTGTAGCAGATCTGTAGCTTTCTCTTTTAAGGGTTTCACACTTTGTAATTCATTGACTTTTCAATTAGAGAAGATTGAAGAAGATTACTCTTTAGATTTTCTGTTTCTCTTTCAACAAGTTCTCTCGAATTTGCAAAGTTCACTCTAATAATGTCAAAACAGGGAAACAATTAGCTGATATCTTTACAAAATCTTTAGATAGAAAAAGGGTAACTTACATTTGTAATAAGCTATGCATGATAGCTATATATGCTCCAGCTTTAGGGAAAGTGTTAGGAATAGTGTAAATATAGGTAAGGGTAATTATGTAATTGTGATACGATAAATATATTAGGGTTGTATATTGTATTTTTTTTTAATTGAATAAAGTATATGAATTCCTTCTCTACGAACATACTAGAAAAAAAAATGTGGCACATAAAGTACATAATCCCACAATACAGATATTCAATTTCAACTAACAAAAATAAGACCACACGTCTCATCCATATATATGACTTCAAGGACTCTTATGCTTCCAACCGAAGCTTAGCCTCTCATAAAGAGACTAGAAAACGAGATTCAAACTAACTCCCCTGACTCTTGTATAGATCAGAAAAACAAAAACATTATTTCGATCAGCTTCATAATTGAGTCTCCCCGTAGATGATGAAGCACTGAAATTTCTTATAGCAGCAGCTAAACGCTCCTTAGCCCGAACTGATCCATCAAGACGCTCATTAGTTCAGAACTCTAAAACATCATACATTGCATGTGAAAAGTAATGCCTATTAGTTGTCAAAATCAACTAGCATTCAGCACTCGAGCTGAAGACATAAACTTTTAACATTATTAAGGTTCAAAAAGCAAACCTGCAAAACATCAAGCGTATAGGTCATCTGAGCAAAAAGAAGAACACAATGCCAAGAAGCATACAATCCAAGTAGTGGGTCCAAAATTACAGGTTTACTGCTAGCCTAATAAAGAAGTCATAAAACCAACATTTTGGTATGGCTGCTAGCCTAATAAAGAAGTCATAAAAACAACATTTTGCTATGGCTGAAAGAAGATACAAATTGCAGACTCAGAAGCAGTACATAGATTACAATTCCACATTCATCATCCTTAGTCTACAAAACCTAGATGAGAAGGCTACCTAAACGACGTGTTCACCTTCTACAAATGGTTCGGGCTCAATACCAGGAAAGAGGTGCGGATGGCTACATGCCTTTTGCAGTCCTATTACCTAGAAAAGGAAAAAAAAAAATTAATGATTAAAACATTATGAGCATTGATATCCAATAAGTAGAGAAACAAGGTGATGAATCCAATAAGCAAATTTATCTTTAAGTTGAACAAAGGCCTAACCCAACAAATTTTTCAGTGAATAGTCATCTAAATTACAGCAAAGTCCATATGGAACTAAATATTTCAGAGGAAGAATCTTGGCTAAGGTCATCAAGTGCATAAATCTCCACACAAACTCTTTCAGAATGAGAAAAATAAGATTATCATGAGTCGACCTAACTTCTCCTTAGATATATAATAGTCTGCTCTTTAAGTTTTCCAAGAGAAGAAGACATTTAGTCTTACTACAGTATATGTGGGACAATGAAGAACAACGCATCAAGGAGTAAATTTGAGAAACAAACACATGCAATATTTAGTAAAGACTGATGGTTAGAAACACCAGAAGACAAAGCAAGAAGTTTTGGTAGCTCCTTCCTCAATATTGAAGATTACACTTTCTTTTGCAACGAGACCATTGGAGCCATCCTGTCATGACCAAGTCCGATAATCTCTTATGAGTAGTTACAGCAGGAACCAAGAGGAAACACTCGAGTATAAATTCAAAAAAGAATAGTAAGCCTACACTGTTATCTCAGTAAGAGGTGGCAGCCTTCAACTTCCAGACTCAAATCAATTTAAATTTTGTTTGTCGAAGCATGAAGGCATGCAATATACATTTCAAACTCCTAAACCCTTCCTTGGCTGATTTAAAATTATTCGATTATTACAAAGACAACAATTTTTATAGAATTTTATGAGAGGGAGATAAAAATGGAGATTTAGTAATTATATAAATAGATACTCTGTAAAGAAATATGAAATTACACAAGCACTGATCTTGTCATTGCATAAGTAAGGTACCAATATAAAGTTCATAGATTTTGTTGCACAAAAAAGGAGCATATGCCCAACTTCCCGAGAAGAAGCAGAATAAAAAGGTAATAGTGCATGGTAGGTTCAGTGATTTAATTTAGGAAAGAAGAGTAATTAAAAGCATATGCATCAATCTACCAATTTGAGCTTCAAAATGAAGATGCGGAAATACAAAATGAACAATGTAATATAACCCTGATTTTAGTATCCAATACCTAATATTATTTTTGTGTCAATGAGTTCATGTCTAAGATGTCTTGTTTCTGATTGTAACTGCATCAAAGGGGCATAGATTTTTTTTTTTTTTTTAAAGCACAATTAGTGAAATTACCTATAATGGAATTACAATCGGGAAAAAGTAAAGGACACTTTTCGTCAATGTTGCACAGCCTATTCAAGAAAAAAGAAAAAAGAAAATAGCCTGTTAAACAGTGTCCTGCTTCATTAAAAGTAGAAAGGAACTCTTTTAGTGTCCCAAAAGCTGAAGGCATACAAAATTGCATCAAATCCCAAAGTTTGAAAAAAATATTTTGGATAGGTGCGCCACTCATCAACAATCTTCTGGGCATGACAAATCACTCTTTGAGGACTTTATATACAACCTGTTGTGGTTCAATTATTGAAGTCTTTCGAATTAAAAAAATCATAGGAAAATCGAGAAAAATGTTTGCATTAAAATATTAATTTTCGCCTACTCTGATCTAGTCTTATTTTAGACAACTAGAAGAAATTTACTCAAAATTCACACTAATAATCACCCTGCAAAGTTGAGAAAAGAAAGGAGAAGAATAGAGTGAACAGATTAAGAATTTACGAACATGCAATTGTCTTTCTACTTTACATTCATTTTATATTTCTTATATCTGATGATTGACAATAGCATCTCTTATATTTGTTAAAAGTAAAATAAATTTTATCAGCAATTGTAAATTTTATCAGCAAACAATTGCTACCACAGAAATATATATTAGTAAATATGTTAATCTCAAACTTACACTAGAAGGGTTTTTAAGTCTTTGGGCTTCATCGATTACGGCATAGCACCAAGGTGTTTGAGATAGAAAGTCCTGATCCATCAGGGTACGTCATATGTTATCAATAGTATATCAAAAGGCAATGATGATACATGCAAACGAATTTCACTTACAATAAACAATTAAAACAGACATAAGATATTAGGGGAAATGTTAACCAAAATATCAAGCTTCACTTAAGCAAAAGTTTCAAACTATAGAAAACGCAGTTCACACTTCTTATCATCTACCAACGGCATGCAAGTGGGAAATACAAGTTGCACTACAAGTTGCAAAACAGAGTACAAGCTAGCCTTATCTTTAACTAACAGCATGCAAGTGGGAATACAAGTTGCAACAACAGAATATAAGCAGGCCTATCACTAACTAACAGCATGCAAGTGGGAATGCAAGTAGCAAAACAGAGTACAAGTTGGCCTGCAAGTGGAGACGCAAGTTGCAGATCAAACGCATGTCATTTATTTTGTTGTTAATGATCAAACGGTGGAGAAGAAAGTTTGCATGTATAAATATTGTAGTAGCTACTGTTCACGTAGAAAAAGAGATGTATTAAGAAATATGAAAAGAGTCTAGCCCACTGTTCTTCTTCTCACAGTTTATTTTTTTCAATTGTCTTTTTCTTTCTCTCTCTACTGTGTAAAGTTTTTTTTCACTTGGTATCAGAGCTTCACTTGACACACGTCAATGGAAGATCCAAGTACTCCTCCACCTTCCGGTGTTGCTTCAATTGAGAAGATGACAAACTCCTTCTCATCCACAACTTTGAACAACACTTTGCCCACTATCATCGTAAAGCTAGGAGAGAGGAACTACGCATATTAGAAGTCCCACGTCTTCCTAGTATTAAAAGCTTATGAGTTGGAAAGCTTTGTCACAGGTGAGAAACCGTGTCCCTCTGCCTTTATTCAGTCCTCAACCGATGAATCTAAGAAAGTAATCAATTCTGATCATATCATGTGGAAGAAAATAGATCAATTTCTATTTAGCTGGATAATCTCATCCATATCCGAAACTATGTTTAGGCATGTAGCAAATTGTGAGACAGCTTATGATATATGGCACACCTTAGAGATGCATTTCTTAACTGATTCTAAGGCTAGAGTGTTGCACTTAAGAAACCAGTTGCAAACCACTAAGAAAGAAAACTCTAGCATAAACGAATATGTACTGAAGATGAGGGAGATTGCTGGTTTTCTTACTGCTAGTGGAGTAACCATAAATGATGAAGAATTGTTATTATACATCCTTGATGGCCTTGGCTCTGAATATGATGCCATGGTAGCAACCTTAATGTCAAGGAGTAGTGAAGTATCTCTACAGGAAGCACAATTTCTGCTGCACAAACACGAGATGAGATTGGAAAAACAACATACAGCCTATATAGGTTTTCAAGAAGCTGCTGCTTTTCTGGCAACTAAACAATCCTTTTCTTCAGCTCAAAGCATGCCACTGCAAAATAGTTCAGAACAACCAACACAACATCTCACTCAATCTCTACCTCCAAACCAAAATGAACATAGAAATTCGTATCAAATTGGTCAAAATTTTTAGCATTATAATCCAAGTTTCGGCAAAGATAGAGGCAGAGGCAGGAACTTCTATAAGCCAAGATTATTTTGTCAGTTGTGTGGGAAAGGTGGTCACATGGCCCTTCAATGTTATCATCGGTTTGACACCATTTTCAAGGGAACCAAAATCATAAATCTCACCTTGACTATAATCAACAATCTGCACAAATGACACCTCCTGCTCAAGCCTATTTTGTAAGTACACAACAGCCAAACTTCAGCTATGGTCCAAATCAGTTTCCCTCTATCTCTTCACCTATATGTCACAATCCAATGCAGCCTCAAAATTTAGCACAAGCAAATCACTTTCAGTACACCTATTCAACCCTTCATACAGATTAAACAAAGTCACCTTATGAATTTCTAGGAGAAACATAGATGAAAAACCACTCAACTGGAAAATCAACATCTTCAACAACTACTCCACTCACCGTAGCAGATCTAACTTGGTATATTGATTCAGGAGCGACGCACCATATCACTCCAAACTTACATAATCTCTCTTTCAAAAATCAGTACAATGGCTCATAGTCTCTTCAAGTAGGCAATGGTCAATGTCTTGGCATTTCTCACACATGTTTGACTCTTATTCCTTCTTGCATGAACAAGTCCTTGCAACTTAAAAATATTCTCTGTGTGCCTCAAGTAACAAAAAATCTTCTAAGTATCTCAAAGATTACACATGACAACAATGTGGTTGTTGAATTTTCTGTGGATGAATGTGTTGTTAAGGACAAGACATCACAAGTGATTCTACTTAAAGGCCATGTACATAATAGACTCTATCAGCTTGACATTCCAACTGGTGTTCACAAGCAACAGGCTGAGTCCTCTACAGGAACATCTTCTCAACTCCAGGTTCCTCAAGTATTTCTTAATACGGCAGACTCCTACATTAATTCCTCCATCAGTTCAAAGCTTGCTGCATCTGTCACTGCAAATTTGAATAACTCATCTAGCCCTGGTTCTTCATGTCCAGATATTACTGTAGCAAATAATGAATCTTTACTTTCAATTGTTGATAAAGTGGGGACGTTATGGCATAGAAGACTTGGCCATCCTCATTCCTCGGTACTTAACACTCTTGTTACAAATTTAAAAATAAAAGATCATAGCAGAATTAGTTTTTGTGAAGCATGTCAGTATGGGAAACTTCATCAAAATCATTTTCCTTCTTCTGATTCACAAACATATATGCCTTTTGAGCTCCTTTTTGCAGATTTTTGGGGACCTGCCCCTGTTACCTCAGCTACTGGTTATAGATATTACTTACTCTTGGTTGATGACTACACATGGTACTCTTGGATTTATCCAATGCAGCTCAAATCTGAAGTTAACAATATAATAAAATAGTTTGTACAGCTGGTTACTCAGCAGTTTGACAAGAAAATAAAGACCTTTCAATCGGATTGGGGTGAAGAGTTTCGCCCTTTAGCTGTATACTTTGCACAACAAGGAATACATTTCAAGCATCCATGCCCCCACACACTGACAGGCTATTCGCAAGTGTACGAAATGGTGCAAGTAATAAAACTCGAGTAAACGAGTGTCGAATCCCAAGAGAATTACCTACCAAGTACCAAACTAATCTATTTTATTGCTATTTGATTAAACTGAATTTTAAGAATGAATTTAATGAAAAAGTAAACAAACTAAAAACTAAATAAATGTAGAATTTTATAAACACTATGATATAAAGATCAATATGACTAAACCTAGGGCACATATTTCACACTAATTTAATCCTATGCATTGACAATTATTGCTAACGTAATTAAGCTTATTCTAAAGGCCAAACTCCCTAATATTCTACTAACTTTCTCTCGAACAATTAGTGAATTAACCCTTAAGCAACAACCCAAAATATCTTTAAGTTGAATTTAGAAGCTAAGAGATCATTAAGTTCTATGGAATTTACTAGAGTCTCACAAATCGCGGTAACCTATATCTAGCGTTCGCTCAATTTATGGTTTTATTACCTTAGACTAATCAGATTTCATCTCTCGAACTCAACTCAACCCATGATATCATTCAACCCTCGGATCCTTAAGAATTGAAAGCATTACACACAATAATAAAACTTAGAACTAATGCTCAATAAAAATTAACAACAATAAAGTCAACACATATTCATAAATTGGGCTACATCTTAGCCCTAGAAAATAGATTTAGTTCATAAATACAGTACTGAAAACAACCATTGTATTCAATGACATGAGTTCAAGAAAGAAAAATAAAAACACTTCTCTAATTTGTGAACGAGAATCACAAGAATTCCGATCTCCAAAGTAGTAGCTGTCCTTTTTCCTCTTTCCAATCTCTTTTTAACTTCTTAAAGACCCTCTTTTATATCCCTAGGGTTCTGGTCGTGCTTAGGAAAAAGATTAGAAAACTTAGCCCATTCAAATTCGGATTAGGGTAATGAATTAACACACAACTCGTGACCCATCGCCACGGCGGTAAGAATGGTCACTGCGATGATCGTTCTTTCTGTCCAAGGCATCTGTAATATTTAGAATTTGATAAAGTTATCAGCATGAACATTGTAGCTCTCTGAATAAGATTTCCAACGCCACCAGAATTATAAAATTCTGATTTCTATAGCTCAAGTTATGACAGAAACATCGAGGCATACTCATGATGAAGGATTTCCAGATTTTCCGTAACATCTTCGATGTGCCACAACTTCCTCATTTCGACCCTGATTCTTGTGCCGTTTGTTCCTACGCGTTGTGAATCCTATCGACATTGTTCTTTTCCTTTCAAAAACCTGCTTGAGCCTGAAAACACTCAAAATGCACCCGTAATCCCATAAATGGTATTTATGAGAGAATTAATCCAAATTCCACACTTTAAACATATTTTTCCATAAATAAACCAATTAAATCACTAAGAAAGTATAAACATTCAAGCTCTTATCACACACATCAACAAAATGGAAAAATAGAACGTAAACATCGACATGTGACAGAGACAGGATTAACATTATTGGCCCAAGCCTCTATGCCACTTGAATATTGGTGGTTTACATTCCACACGGCTGTGTACCTAATTAACAGGTTACCTACGGTGGTTCTACATAATCAAACTCCTTTTCAAAAAATCCTCCACAAGTCCCCGGACTACCATGCTATTCGGATCTTTGGGTGCTAATGTTTTCCTTTCATCAGACCCTACCAAAAACATAAGTTTTCTTTCCATTCCGAGCAATGTGTTCTCTTGGGGTATAGCTCACATCATAAGGGATATTTGTGTCTTAATACTCATGGCAAGGTCTATATTGTTCAAAGTGTAAAGTTTAATGAGGAAGTTTTCCCTTTTGCTCACAATTTTACGCTTAAACCTGCTCCCACCACAACCACAAACTGTACGTAGCCTTGGAGACTACCAGTTGTTTTTTCTTCTCGGCAACAACATGTACCAGATTCCTCTCACTTGTCACCATCCTCCACTACAGCTACTGGCCCAAATTTTGTTACCTCCACAACACCTGTCATTCGCACCTCCCCACATCCTCCCTCCTTTCAACTAGAGGTTGACCTTCGGGGTTATCAAACTACAGCGCTGTCGCCTTCTTTTCCTTCATCTCATCAGCCCACTCAAAATGTCCATCCCATGATAACCAGACATAAAGCAAAAGCTCTCCTTAGTTCCATCCTTCCAAAAAATCATACAGAACCTTCCTCTGTTGCAACTGCACTTCAGCACCCTCTTTGGCTCCAAGCCATGAAAGCCGAGTTTGATGCACTCTAAGCCAATCATACGTGGACTTAGTCCCATATACAGATGAGATGACCTTAGTTGGGAATAAATGGGTATTTAAAGTCAAGTTAAATGCCGATGGAAGTCTTCAACGGTATAAAGCACGGCTTGTCGCAAAAGGATTTCATCAGGTTCTTGGAGTTGGTTATTTTGAGACGTTTTCTCTCGTTGTTAAAGCTTCCACTATTCGAGTTATACTCTCCCTTGCTGTCTATAATGGATGGGAAATGCAACAAGTTGATGTTAACAACGCCTTCCTCAATGGCGACCTCACCAAGTCTGTGTATATGTCTCAACTAGAAGGTTTTGTTGATTCTTCCTAACCATCCTATGTCTGCAAACTTCACAAAGCACTGTATGGGCTAAAGCAAGCACCCCGGGCGTGGTTTGACAAGCTTAAGTCAGCCTTGGTTAGTCACGGTTTCACCAATTCTACATCAGACTCCAGTTTATTTTATTATCATCAAGATACTACAGTTGTCTACATATTGTTTATGTAGATGACATCCTGTTAACTGGTAGTAATGCCTATTTTATTCAACAAGTTGTCACCTCTTTGGATGAAACTTTTGGTCTTAAAATCCTTGGTCGTGTTCACTACTTTCTTGGCATTTCCATAGTTCACCCACCTTGTGGTCTTCAACTAAATCAGCAAAAGTATGCTGAAAAAGTTCTCCAATGTTTTGGTATGCAGCATTGCAACCTGTGTTCTACTCCCATGGTGCTTGGTTCCAAATTACAGTTTGACGATGGACCTCTTTTTTATCAGCCCTCCTTGTATCGCAGCCTTATTGGTGCTCTCCAATATCTTAAAATGACTAGACCGGACATATCCTTTGCTGTTAATAAGCTAAGCCAATTCCTCAAAGCTCCAACAACTACTCATTGGCAAGCCAGTAAGCATGTTCTTTGCTATATTCAGGGCACTCTGAGTCATGGCCTGACATTTCAAAAAAGTTCTACCTTGCATCTTGAAGGCTATACGGATGCCGACTGGTCAAGTAATTTGTCTGATCGAAAATCTACCAGCGGCTATTATCTCTTTCTTGGGTCCAATTTAATCCAATGGAGTTCCAAAAAACAGCAAGTAGTAGCTCTTTCTTCCACTGAAGTTGAGTACCGAGCTTTGGCTGAAGCCTCAACTGAAGTAGCCTGGCTTCAAAACCTTTTTCGTGAGCTTCATATTACCATTCTCGGTGTTCCTGTTCTCTGGTGTGATAACACCAGTGCAGGTGCTCTTGCTGCAAATCCTGTGTTCCACGTGCGCACCAAACACATTGAAATCAACGTTCACTTTGTCCGTGAAATGGTTCAGTCTAAACGTTTGATGGTTCAATATGTTGCTTCTCAGTTTCAGGTTGCTGACATCTTGACCAAGCCATTGTCAGGTTCTCGGTTTAAAACTCTTCGTGATGGTTTGCGCCTTGGTGCTGCCTCCTTCCCATTTGAGCTTGAGGGACGATCCTTCACATGTCAAGCCTCAAATTTTGAAGATTCAGCAGTAGAAATAAACAAATCCTGAGAAAGAAAAATCAGTCCAGTTTAGTTTTCCAGATTGGTTTCTCTCCTCAATTGGTTTCTCCCTCAAGATTGGTTTCTCCCTCAAATTTTTTTTTTTTTTTGTTCTTAAGTTCAGTTTGAGGGACGATGTTAACCAAAATGTAATGCCCCACTCGAGGTACGTAGCTAATGTCTCTTACTTTCCTCTTGTTTGACTTGGAATATTGTTAATATGATTTGGTTGCCTTGAAATTTTAGAGACTTGGTGGAATTTTGGGGTCACTGTCTTTGCCGGGGCGAAGAAGAATTGTCGTCGCGGCGATGAGGCCCTGCAACCACGGTGTAGGTTTTGTGAAGTTTCACCGAGGCGAAGAAATAGTATTGCCGCGGCGACGAGCCTAACAAAAAGTTTAATGGAGTTTCTAGAATTCTTCCTTTGGAGCACAATGACCATTCTACCCCTAATCAGCAGGAAAAGTGGGGAGTGAAATGCAAAGAAATTACATGGAGAATAGTTTGATTGGGAGTTGCAATTGTAAAGAATTAAAAGGGCAATAGTGGAATTCTTAAGGAAGAGTAAGGGTAAAATGGGAAAGGATGGAGAAAATATGAGATAATAAGGGTTTAACTTTAGAAACCCATTCATTCATCTTCTTCTCCACCACCATTCTCCTTTCCTACTTCCTCTCAATTCCTCTTTCATTAGTTTAAGGTTTTTGAAAGGGCTTTTTGGAGTGATTGGAGTAGAAAATCAAGCTAAGTCATCCTAAGGTAAGGATTCTTGCTTTGGATGTAAGGTTTTGTGCATTTTTGTATATTAAAGTTGTATGGTTTTATTGTTTAAGGGTAGAGAAAAGTCAAGCAAACCAAGGAAAGGAAATACTAGTGAGAGTCTTTATCACAAGGTAAGTAAATCCCAACCCAAGTTGAGATTTGAGAATTCTTTTGAGTAGAGATTTAGTAGAAATGATGTATGCATGTTTTATGTATGTATTTGATAAATTGAGCAAAGATATATGTCTACTTGTTGAGAATTAGATTGAGATAAGTATTCATGTTGAGTTTGTTGGATACTTTCCCTTATTAAGAAGTGTGGATATGTGATGAGTTGAGATGAAGTTAGATGAGAATTAGTATATTTGGGGAGTGTTTTTCTATGGTAGGGTTTATGCCCATGGAAGGGAGTTTTACTTCCAATTTTGGATGGTTAAAAAGAGAAATAGAGTTGTAGTTAGAGAAGAAGTTTGATATGCACATGAGTTGTTTGATGAAATGCCTAAGAGAAGCATGAGAATGAGTTATGAACCTTAATTATTGCAACATTGCATATTGGCATTTCTTAAGTGCATTAATGAGCATAAACCATCCATATTCATTAAGTGTGCATTGAGAAAGAATTTGAGAAAGAGTTGAGAAAGAGTAGAGAATTACTCTAAGAGTTAAGCTACATTATGATGAGTAGCTAGAGAAAGAGTATAGATCTTGTGCACAAGAATTAAAGAAGAGAGTAGAGTAAGTTGTGCGATGGGGAACTTGTGAGTGATGAGGAAAGTCATGAGAGTGGGTGCTTTGTGATCTCCAGTTGTGCCTCCAGTCAGATGAGGCCATGACTGTCACGTAGAGTGGAACATGAGGTTCCAGCCGTGCCTCCGGTAAGAAGGGGTCGTGACATTTGAGAGATAGTATGTACACTCACATGGCCAAAGGTTTCGAATCTATGCATGACTAAATCCGATCGGTAGAGAAATGAGTAGAAGTCACGTAGAGTGGTAACGCCCAGCCGTGCCTCCGGTCAGATGAGGCCGTGACATTCTAATAAGTAAGAATGAGAAAGAATAGAAATAGAAAGAACAGAAAGAGAAAATATTAAAGTCATGAAAAGCGGGTTGAGTCCCCAGTCGTGCCTCCGGTAAGATGAGGCCGTGACATACACCAGAGGGTGTATAGTAAAGAATACGAGAAACAGAAACAGAAAGAAAGCAGAATTGAGAAAAGAATAGTGTAAGGAAAGAATTAAAAGAAAATGTTACAGGGATAGACAAGTAGAGGATTTACTTACTGAGCATTAGTTGTGCTCACCCAATTGTTTCTATGTTTTTGTAAGTTCCAGGTGAGTATGCAGTCGGATGGACATCAGCGGGCGAGTGAGAGTAGTCACACTGTCCCCTACATTTTTGAGAACTTTTGTAAATGATACTAAATGTATGTAAAGACTATGTATATTAATGAAAGAAAACTTTTGAGCCAAACTATTTGTATTAAAGTACCTGTACTTTATTATATGTATTTCGTGAATCTAGTAATATAAAGCAGTTATTACACAAAATATAAAGCTTCACTTAAGCAAAAATTTCAAACTGCAGAAAACGTAGTTCACACTTCTTATCATCTACCAACGGCATGCAAGTGGGAAATACAAGTTGCACAACAAGTTGCAAATAGAGGTGGAAAAAATGGGTCGGGTTAGGCGGGTCAACCCTAACCCGGCCCGTAATGAAGAGGGTTCAACCCGCCAGGTTGGCGGCCCGCGAGTTGCTATTTTGTCCTCTCTACAAGAGGACCACCAACCTGGCGGGTTGCATGCGGGTTGGCTGTTGCCAACGGCCAACCCGCGGGTTGGCCATAAAAAAATTAAAAAAAAATGTAAAATTAATTTATTTTTTTAAATTACCCTTTTACCCTTAAAATATAGCCGTTTTATAGCCGTCGGAGGGGTCTTTTTCGTTATTTTCTTTCCCCATTTTTTTCTATTAATTGGCCCTAAACTCTCATATTTTTCTCACAACTCAAATTCTCTCATTCTCTCATATTCTCTAATCTCTATTCTCTCAATTATTCATTTATTCTCTTAATCTTTTTGTTATCAATTTGCTCTTATTTTAACTTTTATTAGTTTTTGCAATTTTCAATTCATATTTCCAATTTTCCAATTTTCCAAATTCCAAATTCCAAATTCCAAATTTCCAATTTCCAATTTCCATATTCCAATTCTCTTTCTTTAATTTTTATTTCTTCTACATCAATTTTTATTTCAACTACAAGTCTACAATGGATAGATATTTCTCTCCCATCAATTTCAATGATGAAGAAAACTATTATCCTAGTCCTAGTCCCGCTGATTTTACTATGAATGCAGGAGATTCAAATAGTCCCGCTGTCCCAATCCCAGTCTCAGAATCCGATACACCTCAAAATATGCCGTCGATTCCAACAGCGCCCGGTGGTTCTAGAAGTCGTCCTCGTAATCGTCGTCCTCGTCCAACTTCATCTCAAGCTGAGGCGGGATCATCAACTGCCGTCGAAAGCGAAAACAGACACACATCAGACGTTTGGGCGCATTTCGACAAGTTTTACGAGACAGAAAATGGCGTTCAAGTCAAGAAAGCAAGATGCAAATATTGTGCAAATGTTTATAAAGCTGATTCAGGTAATGGTACTAGTACTTTAAAAAGGCATGCTAATAAACATATTAATCAACATGGAAATAGAGAAAGCAATCAAACTCAAATAACTAATATGGGTACTACTTGGCGTTATAATTCTGATGTATATAGGGAACAGTTAGCTTTATATATTGCTGCATCTGATCAACCTATTAATATGGCAGAAGATAAATATTTTGAAAGATTTGTTCAAAATTCATTTTTTCCAGGATTTAAAAGTTATTCTAAAACTGCAACTAGAAATGATTTAATAAAATTGTTTAAAAAAATGAAATTAGAATTAAAAAATAAATTTCATACTTGTCATATTAGTGTGGCTTTAACTGCTGATATTTGGAGTGGTAGAGCTAAACAAGATTATATTTGTGTGACTAGTCATTATTTTGATAATGAATTTAAATTAAATAAATCTTTATTAGGATTTAGATTAATGGATGTGGATCATAGTGGTTTAGAAATCTATAATAAAATTATTGAAGTTTTAGAAGATTATGATATTATTGATAAAGTGATAAGTTTAACTTTAGATAATGCAAGTTCTAATAGTAAAGCTATAGAATTTTTTCAAAATAATTATCTTTTATATAATAATTTGAAGTTTTTTCACCAACGTTGTGCATGTCATGTTATTAATTTAATTGTGAAAAGTGGTATGAAAACAATTAAAAAAAATATTGATAGAATTAGGGAATCTTTAGCTTGGATTACTAGTAGTAATAAAAGAAATGCTGAATTTCAAGAAGCTTGTATAAAATCAAATATGTCTCCTAGAACTTTTGCATTAGATATGCCTGTTAGATGGAATAGTACTTATTTAATGCTTGATTCATGTTTACCTTATGCTAATATAATTAGTTATTTTGTAGCAAATAATAGAGGTCCTCATCATTTGGTAGAAAATGATTGGAAGATAGCTAAAGTATTTCATTCTTTTCTCAAATGTTTTTACCAAGCCACTTTACAACTTTCTGGTGTGTATTATCCTACTAGTCCATTGGTAATACATGCAATTATAAAAATTTCCGAGTTATTTACAAAAAACAAAGACAATGAAATTTTACATGCACCAATAAAGGCAATGAAATTTTTTTTTTGAAATATTGGAAACCCGTTCCTTTTCTTTATTGTTTAGGTGCTATATTTGATCCTAGAATTAAATTAGCACGTTTAGAAAATGGTCTTGACAATTTAAGTGAAAATTTACAAAACGAATCATATGTCAATCAAATAGGAGAGGTAAAAAATAGTCTTTTCGAAGTATATTTCCAATATGAAAACAGGTATGGGAACCCGCAGTCGCAAAGAGGCGAAATATCCAGAGAAGCTGTAGCAGAAGAAACAAATGAAGACTTATTCTCTTGGAATGCACTGAATAGGCCGAAGAGGACCCGAGTCCGAAGCACAGCCTCCTCTTCAGAAGCACCACCACCAACAACAACAACAACTAATATGCTGTCCTCCATGGAGTCGCAGAGTAATGAACTTCAACAATATTTGGCAACCCCCGAAATGTTTTCAACAGGTCACTTTGATCTCTTAGAGTATTGGAGAGCCAGAAAATGTATTTTTCCGGTATTATCAAGACTTGCCTTGGATGTTTTCGCTGTTCCTGTCTCAACCGTCTCATCCGAACAAACATTTAGTGCAAGTGGAAGGATTTTAAATGAAAGGAGGACTAAACTTGCTCCAAAAATGATTGAAGTCCTCACATGTCTTCGAGATTGGGAACGATCGCGCCATCAAGATCAATACGAGGTTATCGACAATGCTTTAATAGAATCATTTCAATTTTGTAATATAGATGATACAGATGAGGGAGGTCCTAGTGAACCACCCCCAATTTAGTTGTTTTGTAAAATGTAATTTGTAAATTAATTGTCAATTATTGCACTCTTTTTTCTTTACCAAGTTTTTCTCCCATTGGGTTTTTCTTGGTGAGGTTTTTAACGAGGCAATAATTGTTGTAATTTCTTATTTTATTTTTTGATAAATGAATAAGTCTAATTTTTCTTATATTACAATTTTATTGTATTAAAATTGAATTAATATTTGAAATGTTAACAAAAAAAAAAAAAAAAAAAAATTGAATTGAATTGAATTATTGATATTTGAAAAGTTAACTAAAAACAATTATATTTATAATTATTTATTTGAAAAGTTAAATTAAAAAAAAAAAATCGGGCTAACCCGGCCCGGACCGCGCCTACCCTGGCGGGTTAAGGTTGGCAGGCCGGCTGGGCCAGCCATTTTCTCCAAAATAGTGGGCCTAACCCGGTCCACCTTTGTTGGCGGGCAAGTTAGGCCCGGCCCGCCAACCTTCGTAACCCGCCCCGGGCCGGGCGGGTCACTTGTCCACCTTTAGTTGCAAAACAGAGTACAAGCTGGCCTTATCTTTAACTAACAGCATGCAAGTGGGAATGCAAGTTACAACAACAGAATATAAGCTGGCCTATCACTAACTAAGAGCATGCAAGTGGGAATGCAAGTAGCAAAACAGAGTACAAGTTGGCCTGCAAGTGGAGACGCAAGTTGCAGATCAAACGCATGGCATTTAGTTAGTTGTTAATGATCAAACGGTGGAGAAGAAAGTTTGCATGTATAAATATTATAGTAGCTACTGTTCACGTAGAAAAAGAGAGGTATTAAGAAATATGAAAAGAGTCTAACACACTGTTCTTCTTCTCACAGTTTATTTTTTTCAGTCGTCTTTTTCTTTCTCTCTCTACTGTGTAAAGTTTTTTTTTTCACTGGAAACATTTATATTTATATCTCAAATGAAATGGGCAAACCCTAAGATATTAGGGGAACCAACAAAGAGAAAAAAATTTCCATAATTCACTTAAGTTAACGTATAATACCTCCATTAAAAATTTAATCTGTAACATCCTATAAAAAATTCACTTAACATATAATTCCATCACATGATGTGAACTTCTCTTTTACTTGCTCATTCATTGCTTTGTGTAAATTGCACTGGTGTTCTTTCTCACCCACATGTTTAAGAACTTTAAGTTTCGGTGTGAATATAGCCATCTTCAACACCCAATCATCCATCACACTTAGCAGACACAAAACTAGTGTGGAAAAAAGAAGGGAAAGTCATTAACGCAAACCATTTCCATAGATGAAAAGTATCATGACTCAAAATTGAATAAAAGGCTTTAAACTCACAGAGTGGCCTAGGTGACATCTGATTTAACTCAGAGGTTATACACAAAAAATAATTAGAAAAGATTGTTGCAATGTCATTACTCAATTGGAAATTGATTATCTGCTAACAGTAGGAAAAGACAGAGACTCACCACCATCCCTATATCAGTTTTCTTATTGCCATTCACCTCCACTATGTTTGTCAACCAATGGATTCATAAACTGATCAAACCCAAAAAGCGTTCCAACAACCATCCAGTTAGCATTCAGCTTGACTGCAGTACAAAATACCAATTGATTTTTATTACTAAAAAAAGTAATAATAAATAATCTTCCAACAGATATCCATCTTATCTGGAAATTACAATGACAAGTAAAAGATTGAATGTCTATCAATGCAACAAGTCTATGGAACATACTCCAGATTTATTCTCATACTTATTTCTAATGGTTGTTTATAGGAGCGTATCACATCACGGGTTTACCCTGATCATTGTTTTAGACAAGCACGAGACAAACAAGGCAGTGCAACTTACGATGATTACCAATAAAAGATCTAAAAAGCAATTTTGTAAGATCAAAAAAAGCTAGAAAACAAAGAAACTAAATTAGAACAAAAAAATATACAAGGATAAAGAAAAACAAACTTAAGAAGCATTAAATATTGTGAAAATCAAATGGAAATGCACCGAAGATATGCATGACAGTTAACATCAAAATGTTTGCATAAGCAAATATACAACCATACATGACAATAGTAAACAGATTGTTTTTAAAACATGTCTATTTTTCAATCAAAGCAAAATACCATGTTATAAAGACATAGATGACACATTTATAATAATTTAATCCTCGTATAGACTTTGATAGCTTTGATATTGGATCTCACTATTGAGGAAGAGAAGTCCATCAATTGATATCCATAAAAAAGATGTATCATAAATCATTCATGAAAACTGAATCAGCAAAATAAGCAAACAATGTGATTAAGTAGTGTTACTGGAAAAAAAAATTATCATGGGTTTTCTCTTTACTCACTTCCCAGAACTTTTCAAGTGACAAAGTTTAGTTGACAATTACTTTTAGCAACACAAAACAGTGCCCGAACTTAAGGACTAAAAAAGTCATCATGGTTCCATTAATTGCATATTTCATTAACGTTACATAGCTTCAGCTTCTCGAAAATGTACATATGGAAGCTAAACCACAAGCCCCGTAATTAACAGAGTTGCTGAAAGTGGAAGGAACTGGGCAATGCTCCTTGGAAACATATATAAAGTAAAGTCCCTCTATAGTCATAATGGTGGGACTAACTAATTTTATTACTATAAAAAGATTATAACTTAATAGAGATGTAGTTAAAAATTTTTTTTATTTCATAATTCATGTTTTAATAATACAATATTATGATTTGAATTCATATTTTAATAATATTAGTGTTTCAATTCATGTTTTAATAATATTAGAGTTTCAATTCAGCGTTTCAATTGCCTACTTTTGAAACGGATAGAATATTGTGTTTTGAAACCAACAAAAATAACTGTCTTTGATGGAATTGTAAAAGCAGTTGCTGTATGACAACTGATGTGAAGCCATAGAGAATTGTCAATTATTTTAAGCATTACAAAATTAGGACTTCTGATGTCGATAAATTGCAAGTTACAAATGAAGTGAATGATGGGAATCAAAGAGTTATTGTAGAATTGAGTGATCAGATTTGACAACTTCACTACATTAATAGAATAAATATTAATGTCTTCCTTAATCATCCAAATGAGTAACAAGTCATGTATGCTTTAACAAAAGAAGAAATCATTTATACAATTAAATAAGAAGAGAAAGAAAATAATTATGAGGATGATAGGAAGGAAATACAAAAAGTTTCATGTCAAGAAATTCTAAACATACTTGCGAAGTTATAAATGTTTTGGCTTTAATAAGAAAATGTATATGCTAGCGAGTAATGTACCCGCAAGTTAAAAGATGTAGTAACAACTCTAAAGCATAAATTATTATCCCAAATAACTTCAAATAAATATTTTATTTCATCTTAAACTTTAATGTAACATACCATATATATACATATTTTTTTTTTGCAATATACATATAATTATTACTATGTGGAGGTAATTTTTCTTAAGACGGGAATTTGAAAAATTATGGGAATTTGAAAAATTATAACTTATTACAATGTAGAGTTTATTCTTATTTATAACTATCCCAAATTGGGAATATAATTTTTTATGACTATGTAGAGTTTATTCCTATATAGAGTATCAATATAGAGAGATTTTACTGTATTAGGGAAATACAGATTAATGGAAAAATACCAAAAAGAAAGGCAATCTTGGTATTCTCTTAATGACTAACCTACCCACCAAAATCTCATATAGTTAACGCTGTTATTCCCCCCATAACAAAATATTTTGCATAACCCAAATTTCTATTTCTGGTAATTTTACATATCAGATAAAAAAAACACAATGATAAAAGGATAATGTCAATAAACAAGTTTATGTTTTATTCATTTGAATAATAATACACAGAATTTTGCCCGAGAGAGGAAAAAGTATAATTAACAAACTGAAATAGAAAATTTATGCAGAATATATGAAATTTAGAAAATTAAAATGGATGCAGAATGGAATATCTAGGAAGTCTATGAAGTAGTTCAGTTCTATGGAACCCACAACATGATCTGAACAAAAATATAAATTGAATTGACAACATATCAAACATTTGGACAGAATTTTAAAACGTAACATCCATGAATGAGCTGAACCAAACATTTCAGAAAGATTAATAAACCCATCACATAATCCCAAATTCCCAACGAGAAAAACAAAATAATTAATTTTGGTATTTCTTAATCAATGCAAAATTCAAATCACAATCAGAGGGGTGAATTAAACAAGAAATATAAACTAAACGATTATATAAAACATAACAAATAAAGTAGAGAGAGAGTGGAATTGACTGAAAAAGAAAGCAAGCAAGAGAACATAGGCATAATTTTGAAAACACACGTAATTAAAAATCAAAACCAAAATCAAGAATTAATCAAACTGATTTTGTTCAACATTTCTTGATGTATATTGAACAAAGAGATTAGTGTAAGAAAAAACATGCACAAACTAGGGAAGTAACCTCATCCATAACAATGCAACAACAATCAGAAAATGAAGCAAACTTACCATCTTTTCCAAGGATAACCACACACCAAGTTGCTCAGAGCTGTAACCAAACTTGCTCGCAACCTCCCATAGACCTGCCTTACTGCAGATACTATGTTGTGATTTCCTCTTGGGCCTCTTATATTGACCTTCATCCACACCAACTTCACCCAGAGGAAAATGCAAAGCTAAACTTTGAGTCAACATTATCGGCCTCTCTCTCTGATTCTGCAGCCCTGAGTGACTTGGAAATTGAATCAAAAAGTTGCTCATTTAAAGCTAGTCTTGTTTCACCATATATCCGTCGAGATTCATCTTCAAAATGCTTCTTGTAGTAAGATTCAAGAGCACTCTTTCGCTTCTGTAGAAGCAACCACTTTCTGTCCAAATCTTGAATTGCCCAAAGTACCTAAAAATCAATAAATAAGCCATTATTCTCTAAGGTTATGTTTTTCTTAATAAATAGATTTTTTCCTACATGATTAAGTTGCTAATTCAATCACTTCATGACAAGCTCATTGACCTTGTGCCATTTCAATTTAGGTGGTCTCTCAAAATCATCCTTGTTATCATCGTCAACTTCTTGTTCCTCAGGATCCTTTAATAGGCTCAAGCACTCTTCCCTCCGATACATAGCTATAAAGGAAATCCTCTGATACATAGCTATAATAAAGGGAATCTGAAAGCAAGAAGAAATAATAGCATGATAAGATGAAGAAAGATCAAAGGGTGAAAGGTCACCAACATTAATCAGAAAATACTTACATCTAACTTCTGCACATGCAATAGGTCCAAAAATCTCAAGATGTCATCCCTGTTTATAGACAAATCCTACCCCTCTTTAGGTGACCCGGCACCTCTATGACCAAACAAAGGCACTGTGCCACTGAGAAGCTGATTATATATCCAACCGGTATCATCTAAAATATTAATTTCATCTGTCGGAGGACTACCTGTGCTTTCCTCAGAAATCTACAGAAAAGGATAATAATAAGTAACATAACTATTGCTTATATCATGACATTCAGAGTAACTGCTGAGAAATTTTTCAAGAGTAATCTACACTTAGAAAGTCAGTATCCAAATTTATCTCAAGTGATGTGGAAAGTTATTTGTGTACTTATATCATTTAGGACATCATTTCACCATTTTTCTGGTGTTGATAAAGCAAGAATCACATCCCTAGGGACGCAAAGTTCAGATACTTATTTTGCAAGAGTAGCATTCTTACATTCTGGAAGCAGGACACAAAACCTGCATTCTTTCTGGAATATCAGTCATCCGAATCTGGTCATCCTTCTCTGTCATACTTTTCGGAGAGAATAATTGGTTCAAATTCATCTTCAAGTTTCCTTTCTCTCCATTCATTAGAATCTAACCCTTGTTTGCGAAGTTGCAAAAGTTTATCAACATCACCAAATATTTCATGCGCTTCCTGCAAAGCTGACGATGAAACTCCTGGAGCCTGCCTAGATTTCTTTTTCTTCAACTTCTTCCGTCAACACAATAAGTTAATTATTCAATAGAAATTTTTAACCAAAAAACAACTGTACACTTTCTTGCCACATTATATACCTCACAAGAGCTCCATGCTCATCAACTTCTCCTTCATCTACGATAAAGTCTGCCATTTCATCTTCTTCACCAATGTCTCCGATGATTAAGAATTTGTGGCATAAATTTGAGTTAAAATTTTGTCACAATAGCTTGACCTTTACTTTTTCTATATACTGGCACTCTAGTTTGCTCAATCTTCAGGTCCTGATTATTATATGGATTCTTTGTGTAAAGTGAATATTTTCTATCACACTCTAATAAAACATTCCAAAAAGGATTTTCCACTAATATGGATCCTGACAAATGCGATACAAAAATTCGAATTATACATAATTACTAAAAAAAAGGGTTTAGCCACCTTCAAAATAGGATGAGAAAGACAAGGAGATTTACTAGAAGTGAACAAGCTGTTCACAAAAAAGAAAGACCAACCCTAGATAACCTAAGGATCCATACAAAATGTGGCATGCGCAGAGACATTGTTCAAAACTAGAACAACAAAACCAAGAGTAAGATTTTCAAAGTTTCTTATCAAAAGAATGAATAGATCAATTGTTAGACAACAAACCCTTTCAATCATATAAAGCAGGAAGTGATATAACGTTTTACTTTAGGCCCAAAATACAGAGTTTTATAGCATATCTTGAGAAATAATTCTGATGGAATAGGAACAAGTTGGTTTGCTAGGGACGTGTTGATGATGATCGAATTAGAACCCCAAGAAAACTAAGTCCTTAAAACCCTAATCTTAAGACGCCACAAAGGTTGATCACTTCCTTTGATAAGTCGAGATTCAAGCATTCAATTAAGAACACAAGAAGGCAAAGCAAATAGCTTTCTAAAATAAACTTCAATTGATAATAATCTGACCCCCCAAAAATAACATAGCTGCCCCTTTTTATAAGCAACAAACCCTAAAAGAAAACCCTAGTTAATTGAAAAATGAGTTGGACCTAAGTACAAGCGAATTGTCCCTAAATAAACCTTAAATAAATAAAAGACTAAAGAATCTAATGATAATTAAAACATAAAAAAAAAAAAAGCCCAACATTAAATAAACGAAAATTAATTCCTAAATTAATTCTTGCATCCAACTTGATCTTCCGAATCTACCCCTTGCATAAAAAGATAATAGACCATCCTTGGTGAAGCTTTGAAATCTTCAAATTTAGTCTTAGAGTCTTCTAGTACAACCTCTTTGTATTGCACTTCCATGATCAAGCCTTGTAAAGCCTCTTTCATCCTCTTTGTCTTTGCCCTAGTCATTGGAACGCCAATTCCTTGCAAAGGATCTTGAGAATATTTGGAAACATCAACTTGGTCAGCACCTCGATCTCCATTATTCCCCTCCTCTTCGAAAGGATTCGTCCTTGAATCTCCTACATCAAACAAAGATAAATCAGCAACATTAAAAGTTACACTAACATTACCATAGGAAAATACCAAAAGCCCAACTTGTTCCTAATTTAAGCTCTACTAGGACTGGAAAGCTGACAAGGCGGGAAGACTGATAACTAGCCAAAACTCAAGAAAAGCAAATGTGCCAAGCTAGAAAGAAGCATAGGACTACTCTCAGGTCCTCCGAAAGGAAACCTGGCCCCTCGCTTAGAAAGACATACGAAATGCACTGGTTACAGAATATCAGACTAGACGGAATAGAAAGCTTTTAATGTAGTTTTTCTTGTAGTAAACTTCTTTCTTTTTCGCGATTATTGACATAGGGAATAGAAGCTTGGAGGCGCTGAAGGATCCTCTTCAGATTATTAAGAATTTAG